>NW_026948411.1:0-39165 GCF_035149785.1 Candoia aspera | reverse complement strand
TGGCATGGTTACAGGGAGGCCTGCTCTCAACAACTCGTATAAGCCCTATCAATGGGAAGGCAGAATTCAACTTTTACAACTCGAGTTTGCAGCCCAGTGAAAGACCAGATCTGAAAGACAGTGATGATTCATGTTCTGCTTGGAAAGGAGAATCTGGAAATGCATGAATTTTCATTAATCTCTGTATGCCTGAAGAGAAAGCTAACTAAGAAGAATCGCTATTTCAACACATAGCCCAACATGGCCTCCACGCAAACATACAAAGTAGGGGAAATGTCAAGGTCTGCGTTGTATTCGCAATAACATGGGAGTTCAGAATTGATATCCAAATGCAGTCTAGGACACCAGTTCAGTTTCCGGCATGCTTACAGGGAGGCCTGCTCTCAACAACTCGTATAAGCCCTATCAATGGGAAGGCAGAATTCAACTTTTACAACTCGGGTTTGCAGCCCAGTGAAAGACCAGATCTGAAAGACAGTGATGATTCATGTTCTGCTTGGAAAGGAGAATCTGGAAATGCATGCATTTTCATTACTCTCTGTATGATTGAAGAGAAAGCAAACTAAGAAGAATCGCTATTTCAACACATAGCCCAACATGGCCTCCACGCAAACATACAAAGTAGGGGAATGTCAAGGTCTGCGTTGTATTCGCAATAACATGGGAGTTCAGAATTGATATCCAAATGCAGTCTAGGACACCAGTTCAGTTTCCGGCATGGTTACAGGGAGGCCTGCTCTTAACAACTCGTATAAGCCCTATTAATGGGAAGGGAGAATTCAACATTTACAACTCAAGTTTGCAGCCCAGTGAAAGACCAGATCTGAAAGACAGTGATGATTCATGTTCTGCTTGGAAAGGAGAATCTGGAAATGCATGCATTTTCATTTATCTCTGTATGACTGAAGAGAAAGCTAACTAAGAAGAATCGCTATTTCAACACATAGCCCAACATGGCCTCCACGCAAACATACAAAGTAGGGGGAATGTCAAGGTCTGCGTTGTATTCGCAATAACATGCGAGTTCAGAATTGATATCCAAATGCAGTCTAGGACACCAGTTCAGTTTCCGGCATGGTTACAGGGAGGCCTGCTCTCAACAACTCGTATAAGCCCTATTAATGGGAAGGGAGAATTCAACATTTACAACTCAAGTTTGCAGCCCAGTGAAAGACCAGATCTGAAAGACAGTGATGATTCATGTTCTGCTTGGAAAGGAGAATCTGGAAATGCATGCATTTTCATTTATCTCTGTATGACTGAAGAGAAAGCTAACTAAGAAGAATCGCTATTTCAACACATAGCCCAACATGGCCTCCACGGAAACATACAAAGTAGGGGAATGTCAAGGTCTGCGTTGTATTAGCAATAACATGCCAGTTCAGAATTGATATCCAAATGCAGTCTAGGACACCAGTTCAGTTTTCCGGCATGGTTACAGGGAGGCCCTGCTCTCAACAACTCGTATAAGCCCAATCAATGGGAAGGCAGAATTCAACTTTTACAACTCAAGTTTGCAGCCCAGTGAAAGACCAGATCTGAAAGACAGTGATGATTCATGTTCTGCTTGGAAAGGAGAATCTGGAAATGCATGCATTTTCATTTATCTCTGTATGACTGAAGAGAAAGCTAACTAAGAAGAATCGCTATTTCAACACATAGCCCAACATGGCCTCCACGGAAACATACAAAGTAGGGGAATGTCAAGGTCTGCGTTGTATTAGCAATAACATGCGAGTTCAGAATTGATATCCAAATGCCGTCTAGGACACCAGTTCAGTTTCCGGCATGGTTACAGGGAGGCCTGCTCTTAACAACTCGTATAAGCCCTATTAATGGGAAGGGAGAATTCAACATTTACAACTCAAGTTTGCAGCCGAGTGAAAGACCAGATCTGAACGACAGTGATGATTCATGTTCTGCTTGGAAAGGAGAATCTGGAAATGCATGCATTTTCATTTATCTCTGTATGACTGAAGAGAAAGCTAACTAAGAAGAATCGCTATTTCAACACATAGCCCAACATGGCCTCCACGGAAACATACAAAGTAGGGGAATGTCAAGGTCTGCGTTGTATTAGCAATAACATGCCAGTTCAGAATTGATATCCAAATGCAGTCTAGGACACCAGTTCAGTTTCCGGCATGGTTACAGGGAGGCCTGCTCTCAACAACTCGTATAAGCCCAATCAATGGGAAGGCAGAATTCAACTTTTACAACTCAAGTTTGCAGCCCAGTGAAAGACCAGATCTGAAAGACAGTGATGATTCATGTTCTGCTTGGAAAGGAGAATCTGGAAATGCATGCATTTTCATTTATCTCTGTATGACTGAAGAGAAAGCTAACTAAGAAGAATCGCTATTTCAACACATAGCCCAACATGGCCTCCACGCAAACATACAAAGTAGGGGAATGTCAAGGTCTGCGTTGTATTCGCAATAACATGGGAGTTCAGAATTGATATCCAAATGCAGTCTAGGACACCAGTTCAGTTTCCGGCATGGTTACAGGGAGGCCTGCTCTTAACAACTCGTATAAGCCCTATTAATGGGAAGGGAGAATTCAACATTTACAACTCAAGTTTGCAGCCCAGTGAAAGACCAGATCTGAAAGACAGTGATGATTCATGTTCTGCTTGGAAAGGAGAATCTGGAAATGCATGCATTTTCATTTATCTCTGTATGACTGAAGAGAAAGCTAACTAAGAAGAATCGCTATTTCAACACATAGCCCAACATGGCCTCCACGCAAACATACAAAGTAGGGGAATGTCAAGGTCTGCGTTGTATTCGCAATAACATGCGAGTTCAGAATTGATATCCAAATGCAGTCTAGGACACCAGTTCAGTTTCCGGCATGGTTACAGGGAGGCCTGCTCTCAACAACTCGTATAAGCCCTATTAATGGGAAGGGAGAATTCAACATTTACAACTCAAGTTTGCAGCCCAGTGAAAGACCAGATCTGAAAGACAGTGATGATTCATGTTCTGCTTGGAAAGGAGAATCTGGAAATGCATGCATTTTCATTTATCTCTGTATGACTGAAGAGAAAGCTAACTAAGAAGAATCGCTATTTCAACACATAGCCCAACATGGCCTCCACGGAAACATACAAAGTAGGGGAATGTCAAGGTCTGCGTTGTATTAGCAATAACATGCCAGTTCAGAATTGATATCCAAATGCAGTCTAGGACACCAGTTCAGTTTCCGGCATGGTTACAGGGAGGCCTGCTCTCAACAACTCGTATAAGCCCAATCAATGGGAAGGCAGAATTCAACTTTTACAACTCAAGTTTGCAGCCCAGTGAAAGACCAGATCTGAAAGACAGTGATGATTCATGTTCTGCTTGGAAAGGAGAATCTGGAAATGCATGCATTTTCATTTATCTCTGTATGACTGAAGAGAAAGCTAACTAAGAAGAATCGCTATTTCAACACATAGCCCAACATGGCCTCCACGGAAACATACAAAGTAGGGGAATGTCAAGGTCTGCGTTGTATTAGCAATAACATGCGAGTTCAGAATTGATATCCAAATGCCGTCTAGGACACCAGTTCAGTTTCCGGCATGGTTACAGGGAGGCCTGCTCTTAACAACTCGTATAAGCCCTATTAATGGGAAGGGAGAATTCAACATTTACAACTCAAGTTTGCAGCCGAGTGAAAGACCAGATCTGAACGACAGTGATGATTCATGTTCTGCTTGGAAAGGAGAATCTGGAAATGCATGCATTTTCATTTATCTCTGTATGACTGAAGAGAAAGCTAACTAAGAAGAATCGCTATTTCAACACATAGCCCAACATGGCCTCCACGGAAACATACAAAGTAGGGGAATGTCAAGGTCTGCGTTGTATTAGCAATAACATGCCAGTTCAGAATTGATATCCAAATGCAGTCTAGGACACCAGTTCAGTTTCCGGCATGGTTACAGGGAGGCCTGCTCTCAACAACTCGTATAAGCCCAATCAATGGGAAGGCAGAATTCAACTTTTACAACTCAAGTTTGCAGCCCAGTGAAAGACCAGATCTGAAAGACAGTGATGATTCATGTTCTGCTTGGAAAGGAGAATCTGGAAATGCATGCATTTTCATTTATCTCTGTATGACTGAAGAGAAAGCTAACTAAGAAGAATCGCTATTTCAACACATAGCCCAACATGGCCTCCACGGAAACATACAAAGTAGGGGAATGTCAAGGTCTGCGTTTTATTAGCAATAACATGCGAGTTCAGAATTGATATCCAAATGCCGTCTAGGACACCAGTTCAGTTTCCGGCACGGTTACAGGGAGGCCTGCTCTTAACAACTCGTATAAGCCCTATTAATGGGAAGGGAGAATTCAACATTTACAACTCAAGTTTGCAGCCCAGTGAAAGACCAGATCTGAACGACAGTGATGATTCATGTTCTGCTTGGAAAGGAGAATCTGGAAATGCATGCATTTTCATTTATCTCTGTATGACTGAAGAGAAAGCTAACTAAGAAGAATCGCTATTTCAACACATAGCCCAACATGGCCTCCACGGAAACATACAAAGTAGGGGAATGTCAAGGTCTGCGTTGTATTAGCAATAACATGCCAGTTCAGAATTGATATCCAAATGCCGTCTAGGACACCAGTTCAGTTTCCGGCATGGTTACATGCAGGCCTGCTCTCAACAACTCGTATAAGCCCAATCAATGGGAAGGCAGAATTCAACTTTTACAACTCGAGTTTGCAGCCCAGTGAAAGACCAGATCTGAAAGACAGTGATGATTCATGTTCTGCTTGGAAAGGAGAATCTGGAAATGCATGCATTTTCATTTATCTCTGTATGACTGAAGAGAAAGCTAACTAAGGAGAATCGCTATTTCAACACATAGCCCAACATGGCCTCAACGCAAACATACAAAGTAGGGGAATGTCAAGGTCTGCGTTGTATTAGCAATAACATGCGAGTTCAGAATTGATATCCAAATGCAGTCTAGGACACCAGTTCAGTTTCCGGCATGGTTACAGGGAGGCCTGCTCTCAACAACTCGTATAAGCCCTATCAATGGGAAGGCAGAATTCAACTTTTACAACTCGGGTTTGCAGCCCAGTGAAAGACCAGATCTGAAAGACAGTGATGATTCATGTTCTGCTTGGAAAGGAGAATCTGGAAATGCATGCATTTTCATTACTCTCTGTATGATTGAAGAGAAAGCAAACTAAGAAGAATCGCTATTTCAACACATAGCCCAACATGGCCTCCACGCAAACATACAAAGTAGGGGAATGTCAAGGTCTGCGTTGTATTCGCAATAACATGGGAGTTCAGAATTGATATCCAAATGCAGTCTAGGACACCAGTTCAGTTTCCGGCATGGTTACAGGGAGGCCTGCTCTTAACAACTCGTATAAGCCCTATTAATGGGAAGGGAGAATTCAACATTTACAACTCAAGTTTGCAGCCCAGTGAAAGACCAGATCTGAAAGACAGTGATGATTCATGTTCTGCTTGGAAAGGAGAATCTGGAAATGCATGCATTTTCATTTATCTCTGTATGACTGAAGAGAAAGCTAACTAAGAAGAATCGCTATTTCAACACATAGCCCAACATGGCCTCCACGCAAACATACAAAGTAGGGGAATGTCAAGGTCTGCGTTGTATTCGCAATAACATGCGAGTTCAGAATTGATATCCAAATGCAGTCTAGGACACCAGTTCAGTTTCCGGCATGGTTACAGGGAGGCCTGCTCTCAACAACTCGTATAAGCCCTATTAATGGGAAGGGAGAATTCAACATTTACAACTCAAGTTTGCAGCCCAGTGAAAGACCAGATCTGAAAGACAGTGATGATTCATGTTCTGCTTGGAAAGGAGAATCTGGAAATGCATGCATTTTCATTTATCTCTGTATGACTGAAGAGAAAGCTAACTAAGAAGAATCGCTATTTCAACACATAGCCCAACATGGCCTCCACGGAAAACATACAAAGTAGGGGAATGTCAAGGTCTGCGTTGTATTAGCAATAACATGCCAGTTCAGAATTGATATCCAAATGCAGTCTAGGACACCAGTTCAGTTTCCGGCATGGTTACAGGGAGGCCTGCTCTCAACAACTCGTATAAGCCCAATCAATGGGAAGGCAGAATTCAACTTTTACAACTCAAGTTTGCAGCCCAGTGAAAGACCAGATCTGAAAGACAGTGATGATTCATGTTCTGCTTGGAAAGGAGAATCTGGAAATGCATGCATTTTCATTTATCTCTGTATGACTGAAGAGAAAGCTAACTAAGAAGAATCGCTATTTCAACACATAGCCCAACATGGCCTCCACGGAAAACATACAAAGTAGGGGAATGTCAAGGTCTGCGTTGTATTAGCAATAACATGCGAGTTCAGAATTGATATCCAAATGCCGTCTAGGACACCAGTTCAGTTTCCGGCATGGTTACAGGGAGGCCTGCTCTTAACAACTCGTATAAGCCCTATTAATGGGAAGGCAGAATTCAACTTTTACAACTCGAGTTTGCAGCCCAGTGAAAGACCAGATCTGAAAGACAGTGATGATTCATGTTCTGCTTGGAAAGGAGAATCTTGAAATGCATGCATTTTCATTTATCTCTGTATGACTGAAGAGAAAGCTAACTAAGAAGAATCGCTATTTCAACACATAGCCCAACATGGCCTCCACGCAAACATACAAAGTAGGGGAATGTCAAGGTCTGCGTTGTATTCGCAATAACATGCCAGTTCAGAATTGATATCCAAATGCCGTCTAGGACACCAGTTCAGTTTCCGGCATGGTTACATGCAGGCCTGCTCTCAACAACTCGTATAAGCCCAATCAATGGGAAGGCAGAATTCAACTTTTACAACTCGAGTTTGCAGCCCAGTGAAAGACCAGATCTGAAAGACAGTGATGATTCATGTTCTGCTTGGAAAGGAGAATCTGGAAATGCATGCATTTTCATTTATCTCTGTATGACTGAAGAGAAAGCTAACTAAGAAGAATCGCTATTTCAACACATAGCCCAACATGGCCTCCACGGAAACATACAAAGTAGGGGAATGTCAAGGTCTGCGTTGTATTAGCAATAACATGCCAGTTCAGAATTGATATCCAAATGCAGTCTAGGACACCAGTTCAGTTTCCGGCATGGTTACAGGGAGGCCTGCTCTCAACAACTCGTATAAGCCCAATCAATGGGAAGGCAGAATTCAACTTTTACAACTCAAGTTTGCAGCCCAGTGAAAGACCAGATCTGAAAGACAGTGATGATTCATGTTCTGCTTGGAAAGGAGAATCTGGAAATGCATGCATTTTCATTTATCTCTGTATGACTGAAGAGAAAGCTAACTAAGAAGAATCGCTATTTCAACACATAGCCCAACATGGCCTCCACGCAAACATACAAAGTAGGGGAATGTCAAGGTCTGCGTTGTATTCGCAATAACATGGGAGTTCAGAATTGATATCCAAATGCAGTCTAGGACACCAGTTCAGTTTCCGGCATGGTTACAGGGAGGCCTGCTCTTAACAACTCGTATAAGCCCTATTAATGGGAAGGGAGAATTCAACATTTACAACTCAAGTTTGCAGCCCAGTGAAAGACCAGATCTGAAAGACAGTGATGATTCATGTTCTGCTTGGAAAGGAGAATCTGGAAATGCATGCATTTTCATTTATCTCTGTATGACTGAAGAGAAAGCTAACTAAGAAGAATCGCTATTTCAACACATAGCCCAACATGGCCTCCACGCAAACATACAAAGTAGGGGAATGTCAAGGTCTGCGTTGTATTCGCAATAACATGCGAGTTCAGAATTGATATCCAAATGCAGTCTAGGACACCAGTTCAGTTTCCGGCATGGTTACAGGGAGGCCTGCTCTCAACAACTCGTATAAGCCCTATTAATGGGAAGGGAGAATTCAACATTTACAACTCAAGTTTGCAGCCCAGTGAAAGACCAGATCTGAAAGACAGTGATGATTCATGTTCTGCTTGGAAAGGAGAATCTGGAAATGCATGCATTTTCATTTATCTCTGTATGACTGAAGAGAAAGCTAACTAAGACGAATCGCTATTTCAACACATAGCCCAACATGGCCTCCACGGAAACATACAAAGTAGGGGAATGTCAAGGTCTGCGTTGTATTAGCAATAACATGCCAGTTCAGAATTGATATCCAAATGCAGTCTAGGACACCAGTTCAGTTTCCGGCATGGTTACAGGGAGGCCTGCTCTCAACAACTCGTATAAGCCCAATCAATGGGAAGGCAGAATTCAACTTTTACAACTCAAGTTTGCAGCCCAGTGAAAGACCAGATCTGAAAGACAGTGATGATTCATGTTCTGCTTGGAAAGGAGAATCTGGAAATGCATGCATTTTCATTTATCTCTGTATGACTGAAGAGAAAGCTAACTAAGAAGAATCGCTATTTCAACACATAGCCCAACATGGCCTCCACGCAAACATACAAAGTAGGGGAATGTCAAGGTCTGCGTTGTATTAGCAATAACATGCGAGTTCAGAATTGATATCCAAATGCCGTCTAGGACACCAGTTCAGTTTCCGGCATGGTTACAGGGAGGCCTGCTCTTAACAACTCGTATAAGCCCTATTAATGGGAAGGGAGAATTCAACATTTACAACTCAAGTTTGCAGCCGAGTGAAAGACCAGATCTGAACGACAGTGATGATTCATGTTCTGCTTGGAAAGGAGAATCTGGAAATGCATGCATTTTCATTTATCTCTGTATGACTGAAGAGAAAGCTAACTAAGAAGAATCGCTATTTCAACACATAGCCCAACATGGCCTCCACGGAAACATACAAAGTAGGGGAATGTCAAGGTCTGCGTTGTATTAGCAATAACATGCCAGTTCAGAATTGATATCCAAATGCAGTCTAGGACACCAGTTCAGTTTCCGGCATGGTTACAGGGAGGCCTGCCTTCAACAACTCGTATAAGCCCAATCAATGGGAAGGCAGAATTCAACTTTTACAACTCAAGTTTGCAGCCCAGTGAAAGACCAGATCTGAAAGACAGTGATGATTCATGTTCTGCTTGGAAAGGAGAATCTGGAAATGCATGCATTTTCATTTATCTCTGTATGACTGAAGAGAAAGCTAACTAAGAAGAATCGCTATTTCAACACATAGCCCAACATGGCCTCCACGGAAACATACAAAGTAGGGGAATGTCAAGGTCTGCGTTGTATTAGCAATAACATGCGAGTTCAGAATTGATATCCAAATGCCGTCTAGGACACCAGTTCAGTTTCCGGCACGGTTACAGGGAGGCCTGCTCTTAACAACTCGTATAAGCCCTATTAATGGGAAGGGAGAATTCAACATTTACAACTCAAGTTTGCAGCCCAGTGAAAGACCAGATCTGAACGACAGTGATGATTCATGTTCTGCTTGGAAAGGAGAATCTGGAAATGCATGCATTTTCATTTATCTCTGTATGACTGAAGAGAAAGCTAACTAAGAAGAATCGCTATTTCAACACATAGCCCAACATGGCCTCCACGGAAACATACAAAGTAGGGGAATGTCAAGGTCTGCGTTGTATTAGCAATAACATGCCAGTTCAGAATTGATATCCAAATGCAGTCTAGGACACCAGTTCAGTTTCCGGCATGGTTACAGGGAGGCCTGCTCTCAACAACTCGTATAAGCCCAATCAATGGGAAGGCAGAATTCAACTTTTACAACTCAAGTTTGCAGCCCAGTGAAAGACCAGATCTGAAAGACAGTGATGATTCATGTTCTGCTTGGAAAGGAGAATCTGGAAATGCATGCATTTTCATTTATCTCTGTATGACTGAAGAGAAAGCTAACTAAGAAGAATCGCTATTTCAACACATAGCCCAACATGGCCTCCACGGAAACATACAAAGTAGGGGAATGTCAAGGTCTGCGTTGTATTAGCAATAACATGCGAGTTCAGAATTGATATCCAAATGCCGTCTAGGACACCAGTTCAGTTTCCGGCACGGTTACAGGGAGGCCTGCTCTTAACAACTCGTATAAGCCCTATTAATGGGAAGGGAGAATTCAACATTTACAACTCAAGTTTGCAGCCCAGTGAAAGACCAGATCTGAACGACAGTGATGATTCATGTTCTGCTTGGAAAGGAGAATCTGGAAATGCATGCATTTTCATTTATCTCTGTATGACTGAAGAGAAAGCTAACTAAGAAGAATCGCTATTTCAACACATAGCCCAACATGGCCTCCACGGAAACATACAAAGTAGGGGAATGTCAAGGTCTGCGTTGTATTCGCAATAACATGGGAGTTCAGAATTGATATCCAAATGCAGTCTAGCACACCAGTTCAGTTTCCGGCATGGTTACAGGGAGGCCTGCTCTCAACAACTCGTATAAGCCCTATCAATGGGAAGGCAGAATTCAACTTTTACAACTCGGGTTTGCAGCCCAGTGAAAGACCAGATCTGAACGACAGTGATGATTCATGTTCTGCTTGGAAAGGAGAATCTGGAAATGCATGCATTTTCATTACTCTCTGTATGACTGAAGAGAAACCTAACTAAGAAGAATCGCTATTTCAACACATAGCCCAACATGGCCTCCACGCAAACATACAAAGTAGGGGAATGTCAAGGTCTGCGTTGTATTCGCAATAACATGGGAGTTCAGAATTGATATCCAAATGCAGTCTAGGACACCAGTTCAGTTTACGGCATGGTTACAGGGAGGCCTGCTCTCAACAACTCGTATAAGCCCTATCAATGGGAAGGCAGAATTCAACTTTTACAACTCGAGTTTGCAGCCCAGTGAAAGACCAGATCTGAAAGACAGTGATGATTCATGTTCTGCTTGGAAAGGAGAATCTGGAAATGCATGAATTTTCATTAATCTCTGTATGCCTGAAGAGAAAGCTAACTAAGAAGAATCGCTATTTCAACACATAGCCCAACATGGCCTCCACGCAAACATACAAAGTAGGGGAATGTCAAGGTCTGCGTTGTATTCGCAATAACATGGGAGTTCAGAATTGATATCCAAATGCAGTCTAGGACACCAGTTCAGTTTCCGGCATGCTTACAGGGAGGCCTGCTCTCAACAACTCGTATAAGCCCTATCAATGGGAAGGCAGAATTCAACTTTTACAACTCGGGTTTGCAGCCCAGTGAAAGACCAGATCTGAAAGACAGTGATGATTCATGTTCTGCTTGGAAAGGAGAATCTGGAAATGCATGCATTTTCATTACTCTCTGTATGATTGAAGAGAAAGCAAACTAAGAAGAATCGCTATTTCAACACATAGCCCAACATGGCCTCCACGCAAACATACAAAGTAGGGGAATGTCAAGGTCTGCGTTGTATTCGCAATAACATGGGAGTTCAGAATTGATATCCAAATGCAGTCTAGGACACCAGTTCAGTTTCCGGCATGGTTACAGGGAGGCCTGCTCTTAACAACTCGTATAAGCCCTATTAATGGGAAGGGAGAATTCAACATTTACAACTCAAGTTTGCAGCCCAGTGAAAGACCAGATCTGAAAGACAGTGATGATTCATGTTCTGCTTGGAAAGGAGAATCTGGAAATGCATGCATTTTCATTTATCTCTGTATGACTGAAGAGAAAGCTAACTAAGAAGAATCGCTATTTCAACACATAGCCCAACATGGCCTCCACGCAAACATACAAAGTAGGGGAATGTCAAGGTCTGCGTTGTATTCGCAATAACATGCGAGTTCAGAATTGATATCCAAATGCAGTCTAGGACACCAGTTCAGTTTCCGGCATGGTTACAGGGAGGCCTGCTCTCAACAACTCGTATAAGCCCTATTAATGGGAAGGGAGAATTCAACATTTACAACTCAAGTTTGCAGCCCAGTGAAAGACCAGATCTGAAAGACAGTGATGATTCATGTTCTGCTTGGAAAGGAGAATCTGGAAATGCATGCATTTTCATTTATCTCTGTATGACTGAAGAGAAAGCTAACTAAGAAGAATCGCTATTTCAACACATAGCCCAACATGGCCTCCACGGAAACATACAAAGTAGGGGAATGTCAAGGTCTGCGTTGTATTAGCAATAACATGCCAGTTCAGAATTGATATCCAAATGCAGTCTAGGACACCAGTTCAGTTTCCGGCATGGTTACAGGGAGGCCTGCTCTCAACAACTCGTATAAGCCCAATCAATGGGAAGGCAGAATTCAACTTTTACAACTCAAGTTTGCAGCCCAGTGAAAGACCAGATCTGAAAGACAGTGATGATTCATGTTCTGCTTGGAAAGGAGAATCTGGAAATGCATGCATTTTCATTTATCTCTGTATGACTGAAGAGAAAGCTAACTAAGAAGAATCGCTATTTCAACACATAGCCCAACATGGCCTCCACGGAAACATACAAAGTAGGGGAATGTCAAGGTCTGCGTTGTATTAGCAATAACATGCGAGTTCAGAATTGATATCCAAATGCAGTCTAGGACACCAGTTCAGTTTCCGGCATGGTTACAGGGAGGCCTGCTCTTAACAACTCGTATAAGCCCTATTAATGGGAAGGGAGAATTCAACATTTACAACTCAAGTTTGCAGCCGAGTGAAAGACCAGATCTGAACGACAGTGATGATTCATGTTCTGCTTGGAAAGGAGAATCTGGAAATGCATGCATTTTCATTTATCTCTGTATGACTGAAGAGAAAGCTAACTAAGAAGAATCGCTATTTCAACACATAGCCCAACATGGCCTCCACGGAAACAAACAAAGTAGGGGAATGTCAAGGTCTGCGTTGTATTCGCAATAACATGGGAGTTCAGAATTGATATCCAAATGCAGTCTAGCACACCAGTTCAGTTTCCGGCATGGTTACAGGGAGGCCTGCTCTCAACAACTCGTATAAGCCCTATCAATGGGAAGGCAGAATTCAACTTTTACAACTCGGGTTTGCAGCCCAGTGAAAGACCAGATCTGAACGACAGTGATGATTCATGTTCTGCTTGGAAAGGAGAATCTGGAAATGCATGCATTTTCATTACTCTCTGTATGACTGAAGAGAAACCTAACTAAGAAGAATCGCTATTTCAACACATAGCCCAACATGGCCTCCACGCAAACATACAAAGTAGGGGAATGTCAAGGTCTGCGTTGTATTCGCAATAACATGGGAGTTCAGAATTGATATCCAAATGCAGTCTAGGACACCAGTTCAGTTTACGGCATGGTTACAGGGAGGCCTGCTCTCAACAACTCGTATAAGCCCTATCAATGGGAAGGCAGAATTCAACTTTTACAACTCGAGTTTGCAGCCCAGTGAAAGACCAGATCTGAAAGACAGTGATGATTCATGTTCTGCTTGGAAAGGAGAATCTGGAAATGCATGAATTTTCATTAATCTCTGTATGCCTGAAGAGAAAGCTAACTAAGAAGAATCGCTATTTCAACACATAGCCCAACATGGCCTCCACGCAAACATACAAAGTAGGGGAATGTCAAGGTCTGCGTTGTATTCGCAATAACATGGGAGTTCAGAATTGATATCCAAATGCAGTCTAGGACACCAGTTCAGTTTCCGGCATGCTTACAGGGAGGCCTGCTCTCAACAACTCGTATAAGCCCTATCAATGGGAAGGCAGAATTCAACTTTTACAACTCGGGTTTGCAGCCCAGTGAAAGACCAGATCTGAAAGACAGTGATGATTCATGTTCTGCTTGGAAAGGAGAATCTGGAAATGCATGCATTTTCATTACTCTCTGTATGATTGAAGAGAAAGCAAACTAAGAAGAATCGCTATTTCAACACATAGCCCAACATGGCCTCCACGCAAACATACAAAGTAGGGGAATGTCAAGGTCTGCGTTGTATTCGCAATAACATGGGAGTTCAGAATTGATATCCAAATGCAGTCTAGGACACCAGTTCAGTTTCCGGCATGGTTACAGGGAGGCCTGCTCTTAACAACTCGTATAAGCCCTATTAATGGGAAGGGAGAATTCAACATTTACAACTCAAGTTTGCAGCCCAGTGAAAGACCAGATCTGAAAGACAGTGATGATTCATGTTCTGCTTGGAAAGGAGAATCTGGAAATGCATGCATTTTCATTTATCTCTGTATGACTGAAGAGAAAGCTAACTAAGAAGAATCGCTATTTCAACACATAGCCCAACATGGCCTCCACGCAAACATACAAAGTAGGGGAATGTCAAGGTCTGCGTTGTATTCGCAATAACATGCGAGTTCAGAATTGATATCCAAATGCAGTCTAGGACACCAGTTCAGTTTCCGGCATGGTTACAGGGAGGCCTGCTCTCAACAACTCGTATAAGCCCTATTAATGGGAAGGGAGAATTCAACATTTACAACTCAAGTTTGCAGCCCAGTGAAAGACCAGATCTGAAAGACAGTGATGATTCATGTTCTGCTTGGAAAGGAGAATCTGGAAATGCATGCATTTTCATTTATCTCTGTATGACTGAAGAGAAAGCTAACTAAGAAGAATCGCTATTTCAACACATAGCCCAACATGGCCTCCACGGAAACATACAAAGTAGGGGAATGTCAAGGTCTGCGTTGTATTAGCAATAACATGCCAGTTCAGAATTGATATCCAAATGCAGTCTAGGACACCAGTTCAGTTTCCGGCATGGTTACAGGGAGGCCTGCTCTCAACAACTCGTATAAGCCCAATCAATGGGAAGGCAGAATTCAACTTTTACAACTCAAGTTTGCAGCCCAGTGAAAGACCAGATCTGAAAGACAGTGATGATTCATGTTCTGCTTGGAAAGGAGAATCTGGAAATGCATGCATTTTCATTTATCTCTGTATGACTGAAGAGAAAGCTAACTAAGAAGAATCGCTATTTCAACACATAGCCCAACATGGCCTCCACGGAAACATACAAAGTAGGGGAATGTCAAGGTCTGCGTTGTATTAGCAATAACATGCGAGTTCAGAATTGATATCCAAATGCCGTCTAGGACACCAGTTCAGTTTCCGGCATGGTTACAGGGAGGCCTGCTCTTAACAACTCGTATAAGCCCTATTAATGGGAAGGGAGAATTCAACATTTACAACTCAAGTTTGCAGCCGAGTGAAAGACCAGATCTGAACGACAGTGATGATTCATGTTCTGCTTGGAAAGGAGAATCTGGAAATGCATGCATTTTCATTTATCTCTGTATGACTGAAGAGAAAGCTAACTAAGAAGAATCGCTATTTCAACACATAGCCCAACATGGCCTCCACGGAAACATACAAAGTAGGGGAATGTCAAGGTCTGCGTTGTATTAGCAATAACATGCCAGTTCAGAATTGATATCCAAATGCAGTCTAGGACACCAGTTCAGTTTCCGGCATGGTTACAGGGAGGCCTGCTCTCAACAACTCGTATAAGCCCAATCAATGGGAAGGCAGAATTCAACTTTTACAACTCAAGTTTGCAGCCCAGTGAAAGACCAGATCTGAAAGACAGTGATGATTCATGTTCTGCTTGGAAAGGAGAATCTGGAAATGCATGCATTTTCATTTATCTCTGTATGACTGAAGAGAAAGCTAACTAAGAAGAATCGCTATTTCAACACATAGCCCAACATGGCCTCCACGCAAACATACAAAGTAGGGGAATGTCAAGGTCTGCGTTGTATTCGCAATAACATGGGAGTTCAGAATTGATATCCAAATGCAGTCTAGGACACCAGTTCAGTTTCCGGCATGGTTACAGGGAGGCCTGCTCTTAACAACTCGTATAAGCCCTATTAATGGGAAGGGAGAATTCAACATTTACAACTCAAGTTTGCAGCCCAGTGAAAGACCAGATCTGAAAGACAGTGATGATTCATGTTCTGCTTGGAAAGGAGAATCTGGAAATGCATGCATTTTCATTTATCTCTGTATGACTGAAGAGAAAGCTAACTAAGAAGAATCGCTATTTCAACACATAGCCCAACATGGCCTCCACGCAAACATACAAAGTAGGGGAATGTCAAGGTCTGCGTTGTATTCGCAATAACATGCGAGTTCAGAATTGATATCCAAATGCAGTCTAGGACACCAGTTCAGTTTCCGGCATGGTTACAGGGAGGCCTGCTCTCAACAACTCGTATAAGCCCTATTAATGGGAAGGGAGAATTCAACATTTACAACTCAAGTTTGCAGCCCAGTGAAAGACCAGATCTGAAAGACAGTGATGATTCATGTTCTGCTTGGAAAGGAGAATCTGGAAATGCATGCATTTTCATTTATCTCTGTATGACTGAAGAGAAAGCTAACTAAGAAGAATCGCTATTTCAACACATAGCCCAACATGGCCTCCACGGAAACATACAAAGTAGGGGAATGTCAAGGTCTGCGTTGTATTAGCAATAACATGCCAGTTCAGAATTGATATCCAAATGCAGTCTAGGACACCAGTTCAGTTTCCGGCATGGTTACAGGGAGGCCTGCTCTCAACAACTCGTATAAGCCCAATCAATGGGAAGGCAGAATTCAACTTTTACAACTCAAGTTTGCAGCCCAGTGAAAGACCAGATCTGAAAGACAGTGATGATTCATGTTCTGCTTGGAAAGGAGAATCTGGAAATGCATGCATTTTCATTTATCTCTGTATGACTGAAGAGAAAGCTAACTAAGAAGAATCGCTATTTCAACACATAGCCCAACATGGCCTCCACGGAAACATACAAAGTAGGGGAATGTCAAGGTCTGCGTTGTATTAGCAATAACATGCCAGTTCAGAATTGATATCCAAATGCCGTCTAGGACACCAGTTCAGTTTCCGGCATGGTTACAGGGAGGCCTGCTCTTAACAACTCGTATAAGCCCTATTAATGGGAAGGGAGAATTCAACATTTACAACTCAAGTTTGCAGCCGAGTGAAAGACCAGATCTGAACGACAGTGATGATTCATGTTCTGCTTGGAAAGGAGAATCTGGAAATGCATGCATTTTCATTTATCTCTGTATGACTGAAGAGAAAGCTAACTAAGAAGAATCGCTATTTCAACACATAGCCCAACATGGCCTCCACGGAAACATACAAAGTAGGGGAATGTCAAGGTCTGCGTTGTATTAGCAATAACATGCCAGTTCAGAATTGATATCCAAATGCAGTCTAGGACACCAGTTCAGTTTCCGGCATGGTTACAGGGAGGCCTGCTCTCAACAACTCGTATAAGCCCAATCAATGGGAAGGCAGAATTCAACTTTTACAACTCAAGTTTGCAGCCCAGTGAAAGACCAGATCTGAAAGACAGTGATGATTCATGTTCTGCTTGGAAAGGAGAATCTGGAAATGCATGCATTTTCATTTATCTCTGTATGACTGAAGAGAAAGCTAACTAAGAAGAATCGCTATTTCAACACATAGCCCAACATGGCCTCCACGGAAACATACAAAGTAGGGGAATGTCAAGGTCTGCGTTGTATTAGCAATAACATGCGAGTTCAGAATTGATATCCAAATGCCGTCTAGGACACCAGTTCAGTTTCCGGCACGGTTACAGGGAGGCCTGCTCTTAACAACTCGTATAAGCCCTATCAATGGGAAGGCAGAATTCAACTTTTACAACTCGGGTTTGCAGCCCAGTGAAAGACCAGATCTGAACGACAGTGATGATTCATGTTCTGCTTGGAAAGGAGAATCTGGAAATGCATGCATTTTCATTACTCTCTGTATGACTGAAGAGAAACCTAACTAAGAAGAATCGCTATTTCAACACATAGCCCAACATGGCCTCCACGCAAACATACAAAGTAGGGGAATGTCAAGGTCTGCGTTGTATTCGCAATAACATGGGAGTTCAGAATTGATATCCAAATGCAGTCTAGGACACCAGTTCAGTTTACGGCATGGTTACAGGGAGGCCTGCTCTCAACAACTCGTATAAGCCCTATCAATGGGAAGGCAGAATTCAACTTTTACAACTCGAGTTTGCAGCCCAGTGAAAGACCAGATCTGAAAGACAGTGATGATTCATGTTCTGCTTGGAAAGGAGAATCTGGAAATGCATGAATTTTCATTAATCTCTGTATGCCTGAAGAGAAAGCTAACTAAGAAGAATCGCTATTTCAACACATAGCCCAACATGGCCTCCACGGAAACATACAAAGTAGGGGAATGTCAAGGTCTGCGTTGTATTCGCAATAACATGGGAGTTCAGAATTGATATCCAAATGCAGTCTAGGACACCAGTTCAGTTTCCGGCATGCTTACAGGGAGGCCTGCTCTCAACAACTCGTATAAGCCCTATCAATGGGAAGGCAGAATTCAACTTTTACAACTCGGGTTTGCAGCCCAGTGAAAGACCAGATCTGAAAGACAGTGATGATTCATGTTCTGCTTGGAAAGGAGAATCTGGAAATGCATGCATTTTCATTACTCTCTGTATGATTGAAGAGAAAGCAAACTAAGAAGAATCGCTATTTCAACACATAGCCCAACATGGCCTCCACGCAAACATACAAAGTAGGGGAATGTCAAGGTCTGCGTTGTATTCGCAATAACATGGGAGTTCAGAATTGATATCCAAATGCAGTCTAGGACACCAGTTCAGTTTCCGGCATGGTTACAGGGAGGCCTGCTCTTAACAACTCGTATAAGCCCTATTAATGGGAAGGGAGAATTCAACATTTACAACTCAAGTTTGCAGCCCAGTGAAAGACCAGATCTGAAAGACAGTGATGATTCATGTTCTGCTTGGAAAGGAGAATCTGGAAATGCATGCATTTTCATTTATCTCTGTATGACTGAAGAGAAAGCTAACTAAGAAGAATCGCTATTTCAACACATAGCCCAACATGGCCTCCACGCAAACATACAAAGTAGGGGAATGTCAAGGTCTGCGTTGTATTCGCAATAACATGCGAGTTCAGAATTGATATCCAAATGCAGTCTAGGACACCAGTTCAGTTTCCGGCATGGTTACAGGGAGGCCTGCTCTCAACAACTCGTATAAGCCCTATTAATGGGAAGGGAGAATTCAACATTTACAACTCAAGTTTGCAGCCCAGTGAAAGACCAGATCTGAAAGACAGTGATGATTCATGTTCTGCTTGGAAAGGAGAATCTGGAAATGCATGCATTTTCATTTATCTCTGTATGACTGAAGAGAAAGCTAACTAAGAAGAATCGCTATTTCAACACATAGCCCAACATGGCCTCCACGGAAACATACAAAGTAGGGGAATGTCAAGGTCTGCGTTGTATTAGCAATAACATGCCAGTTCAGAATTGATATCCAAATGCAGTCTAGGACACCAGTTCAGTTTCCGGCATGGTTACAGGGAGGCCTGCTCTCAACAACTCGTATAAGCCCAATCAATGGGAAGGCAGAATTCAACTTTTACAACTCAAGTTTGCAGCCCAGTGAAAGACCAGATCTGAAAGACAGTGATGATTCATGTTCTGCTTGGAAAGGAGAATCTGGAAATGCATGCATTTTCATTTATCTCTGTATGACTGAAGAGAAAGCTAACTAAGAAGAATCGCTATTTCAACACATAGCCCAACATGGCCTCCACGGAAACATACAAAGTAGGGGAATGTCAAGGTCTGCGTTGTATTAGCAATAACATGCGAGTTCAGAATTGATATCCAAATGCCGTCTAGGACACCAGTTCAGTTTCCGGCATGGTTACAGGGAGGCCTGCTCTTAACAACTCGTATAAGCCCTATTAATGGGAAGGGAGAATTCAACATTTACAACTCAAGTTTGCAGCCGAGTGAAAGACCAGATCTGAACGACAGTGATGATTCATGTTCTGCTTGGAAAGGAGAATCTGGAAATGCATGCATTTTCATTTATCTCTGTATGACTGAAGAGAAAGCTAACTAAGAAGAATCGCTATTTCAACACATAGCCCAACATGGCCTCCACGGAAACATACAAAGTAGGGGAATGTCAAGGTCTGCGTTGTATTAGCAATAACATGCCAGTTCAGAATTGATATCCAAATGCAGTCTAGGACACCAGTTCAGTTTCCGGCATGGTTACAGGGAGGCCTGCTCTCAACAACTCGTATAAGCCCAATCAATGGGAAGGCAGAATTCAACTTTTACAACTCAAGTTTGCAGCCCAGTGAAAGACCAGATCTGAAAGACAGTGATGATTCATGTTCTGCTTGGAAAGGAGAATCTGGAAATGCATGCATTTTCATTTATCTCTGTATGACTGAAGAGAAAGCTAACTAAGAAGAATCGCTATTTCAACACATAGCCCAACATGGCCTCCACGCAAACATACAAAGTAGGGGAATGTCAAGGTCTGCGTTGTATTCGCAATAACATGGGAGTTCAGAATTGATATCCAAATGCAGTCTAGGACACCAGTTCAGTTTCCGGCATGGTTACAGGGAGGCCTGCTCTTAACAACTCGTATAAGCCCTATTAATGGGAAGGGAGAATTCAACATTTACAACTCAAGTTTGCAGCCCAGTGAAAGACCAGATCTGAAAGACAGTGATGATTCATGTTCTGCTTGGAAAGGAGAATCTGGAAATGCATGCATTTTCATTTATCTCTGTATGACTGAAGAGAAAGCTAACTAAGAAGAATCGCTATTTCAACACATAGCCCAACATGGCCTCCACGGAAACATACAAAGTAGGGGAATGTCAAGGTCTGCGTTGTATTAGCAATAACATGCCAGTTCAGAATTGATATCCAAATGCAGTCTAGGACACCAGTTCAGTTTCCGGCATGGTTACAGGGAGGCCTGCTCTCAACAACTCGTATAAGCCCTATTAATGGGAAGGGAGAATTCAACATTTACAACTCAAGTTTGCAGCCCAGTGAAAGACCAGATCTGAAAGACAGTGATGATTCATGTTCTGCTTGGAAAGGAGAATCTGGAAATGCATGCATTTTCATTTATCTCTGTATGACTGAAGAGAAAGCTAACTAAGAAGAATCGCTATTTCAACACATAGCCCAACATGGCCTCCACGGAAACATACAAAGTAGGGGAATGTCAAGGTCTGCGTTGTATTAGCAATAACATGCCAGTTCAGAATTGATATCCAAATGCAGTCTAGGACACCAGTTCAGTTTCCGGCATGGTTACAGGGAGGCCTGCTCTCAACAACTCGTATAAGCCCAATCAATGGGAAGGCAGAATTCAACTTTTACAACTCAAGTTTGCAGCCCAGTGAAAGACCAGATCTGAAAGACAGTGATGATTCATGTTCTGCTTGGAAAGGAGAATCTGGAAATGCATGCATTTTCATTTATCTCTGTATGACTGAAGAGAAAGCTAACTAAGAAGAATCGCTATTTCAACACATAGCCCAACATGGCCTCCACGGAAACATACAAAGTAGGGGAATGTCAAGGTCTGCGTTGTATTAGCAATAACATGCCAGTTCAGAATTGATATCCAAATGCCGTCTAGGACACCAGTTCAGTTTCCGGCATGGTTACAGGGAGGCCTGCTCTTAACAACTCGTATAAGCCCTATTAATGGGAAGGGAGAATTCAACATTTACAACTCACGTTTGCAGCCGAGTGAAAGACCAGATCTGAACGACAGTGATGATTCATGTTCTGCTTGGAAAGGAGAATCTGGAAATGCATGCATTTTCATTTATCTCTGTATGACTGAAGAGAAAGCTAACTAAGAAGAATCGCTATTTCAACACATAGCCCAACATGGCCTCCACGGAAACATACAAAGTAGGGGAATGTCAAGGTCTGCGTTGTATTAGCAATAACATGCCAGTTCAGAATTGATATCCAAATGCAGTCTAGGACACCAGTTCAGTTTCCGGCATGGTTACAGGGAGGCCTGCTCTCAACAACTCGTATAAGCCCAATCAATGGGAAGGCAGAATTCAACTTTTACAACTCAAGTTTGCAGCCCAGTGAAAGACCAGATCTGAAAGACAGTGATGATTCATGTTCTGCTTGGAAAGGAGAATCTGGAAATGCATGCATTTTCATTTATCTCTGTATGACTGAAGAGAAAGCTAACTAAGAAGAATCGCTATTTCAACACATAGCCCAACATGGCCTCCACGGAAACATACAAAGTAGGGGAATGTCAAGGTCTGCGTTGTATTAGCAATAACATGCGAGTTCAGAATTGATATCCAAATGCCGTCTAGGACACCAGTTCAGTTTCCGGCACGGTTACAGGGAGGCCTGCTCTTAACAACTCGTATAAGCCCTATTAATGGGAAGGGAGAATTCAACATTTACAACTCAAGTTTGCAGCCCAGTGAAAGACCAGATCTGAACGACAGTGATGATTCATGTTCTGCTTGGAAAGGAGAATCTGGAAATGCATGCATTTTCATTTATCTCTGTATGACTGAAGAGAAAGCTAACTAAGAAGAATCGCTATTTCAACACATAGCCCAACATGGCCTCCACGGAAACATACAAAGTAGGGGAATGTCAAGGTCTGCGTTGTATTAGCAATAACATGCCAGTTCAGAATTGATATCCAAATGCCGTCTAGGACACCAGTTCAGTTTCCGGCATGGTTACATGCAGGCCTGCTCTCAACAACTCGTATAAGCCCAATCAATGGGAAGGCAGAATTCAACTTTTACAACTCGAGTTTGCAGCCCAGTGAAAGACCAGATCTGAAAGACAGTGATGATTCATGTTCTGCTTGGAAAGGAGAATCTGGAAATGCATGCATTTTCATTTATCTCTGTATGACTGAAGAGAAAGCTAACTAAGAAGAATCGCTATTTCAACACATAGCCCAACATGGCCTCAACGGAAACATACAAAGTAGGGGAATGTCAAGGTCTGCGTTGTATTAGCAATAACATGCGAGTTCAGAATTGATATCCAAATGCAGTCTAGGACACCAGTTCAGTTTCCGGCATGGTTACAGGGAGGCCTGCTCTCAACAACTCGTATAAGCCCTATCAATGGGAAGGCAGAATTCAACTTTTACAACTCGGGTTTGCAGCCCAGTGAAAGACCAGATCTGAAAGACAGTGATGATTCATGTTCTGCTTGGAAAGGAGAATCTGGAAATGCATGCATTTTCATTACTCTCTGTATGATTGAAGAGAAAGCAAACTAAGAAGAATCGCTATTTCAACACATAGCCCAACATGGCCTCCACGCAAACATACAAAGTAGGGGAATGTCAAGGTCTGCGTTGTATTCGCAATAACATGGGAGTTCAGAATTGATATCCAAATGCAGTCTAGGACACCAGTTCAGTTTCCGGCATGGTTACAGGGAGGCCTGCTCTTAACAACTCGTATAAGCCCTATTAATGGGAAGGGAGAATTCAACATTTACAACTCAAGTTTGCAGCCCAGTGAAAGACCAGATCTGAAAGACAGTGATGATTCATGTTCTGCTTGGAAAGGAGAATCTGGAAATGCATGCATTTTCATTTATCTCTGTATGACTGAAGAGAAAGCTAACTAAGAAGAATCGCTATTTCAACACATCGCCCAACATGGCCTCCACGCAAACATACAAAGTAGGGGAATGTCAAGGTCTGCGTTGTATTCGCAATAACATGCGAGTTCAGAATTGATATCCAAATGCAGTCTAGGACACCAGTTCAGTTTCCGGCATGGTTACAGGGAGGCCTGCTCTCAACAACTCGTATAAGCCCTATTAATGGGAAGGGAGAATTCAACATTTACAACTCAAGTTTGCAGCCCAGTGAAAGACCAGATCTGAAAGACAGTGATGATTCATGTTCTGCTTGGAAAGGAGAATCTGGAAATGCATGCATTTTCATTTATCTCTGTATGACTGAAGAGAAAGCTAACTAAGAAGAATCGCTATTTCAACACATAGCCCAACATGGCCTCCACGGAAACATACAAAGTAGGGGAATGTCAAGGTCTGCGTTGTATTAGCAATAACATGCCAGTTCAGAATTGATATCCAAATGCAGTCTAGGACACCAGTTCAGTTTCCGGCATGGTTACAGGGAGGCCTGCTCTCAACAACTCGTATAAGCCCAATCAATGGGAAGGCAGAATTCAACTTTTACAACTCAAGTTTGCAGCCCAGTGAAAGACCAGATCTGAAAGACAGTGATGATTCATGTTCTGCTTGGAAAGGAGAATCTGGAAATGCATGCATTTTCATTTATCTCTGTATGACTGAAGAGAAAGCTAACTAAGAAGAATCGCTATTTCAACACATAGCCCAACATGGCCTCCACGGAAACATACAAAGTAGGGGAATGTCAAGGTCTGCGTTGTATTAGCAATAACATGCGAGTTCAGAATTGATATCCAAATGCCGTCTAGGACACCAGTTCAGTTTCCGGCATGGTTACAGGGAGGCCTGCTCTTAACAACCCGTATAAGCCCTATTAATGGGAAGGGAGAATTCAACATTTACAACTCAAGTTTGCAGCCGAGTGAAAGACCAGATCTGAACGACAGTGATGATTCATGTTCTGCTTGGAAAGGAGAATCTGGAAATGCATGCATTTTCATTTATCTCTGTATGACTGAAGAGAAAGCTAACTAAGAAGAATCGCTATTTCAACACATAGCCCAACATGGCCTCCACGGAAACATACAAAGTAGGGGAATGTCAAGGTCTGCGTTGTATTAGCAATAACATGCGAGTTCAGAATTGATATCCAAATGCAGTCTAGGACACCAGTTCAGTTTCCGGCATGGTTACAGGGAGGCCTGCTCTCAACAACTCGTATAAGCCCTATCAATGGGAAGGCAGAATTCAACTTTTACAACTCGGGTTTGCAGCCCAGTGAAAGACCAGATCTGAAAGACAGTGATGATTCATGTTCTGCTTGGAAAGGAGAATCTGGAAATGCATGCATTTTCATTACTCTCTGTATGATTGAAGAGAAAGCAAACTAAGAAGAATCGCTATTTCAACACATAGCCCAACATGGCCTCCACGCAAACATACAAAGTAGGGGAATGTCAAGGTCTGCGTTGTATTCGCAATAACATGGGAGTTCAGAATTGATATCCAAATGCAGTCTAGGACACCAGTTCAGTTTCCGGCATGGTTACAGGGAGGCCTGCTCTTAACAACTCGTATAAGCCCTATTAATGGGAAGGGAGAATTCAACATTTACAACTCAAGTTTGCAGCCCAGTGAAAGACCAGATCTGAAAGACAGTGATGATTCATGTTCTGCTTGGAAAGGAGAATCTGGAAATGCATGCATTTTCATTTATCTCTGTATGACTGAAGAGAAAGCTAACTAAGAAGAATCGCTATTTCAACACATCGCCCAACATGGCCTCCACGCAAACATACAAAGTAGGGGAATGTCAAGGTCTGCGTTGTATTCGCAATAACATGCGAGTTCAGAATTGATATCCAAATGCAGTCTAGGACACCAGTTCAGTTTCCGGCATGGTTACAGGGAGGCCTGCTCTCAACAACTCGTATAAGCCCTATTAATGGGAAGGGAGAATTCAACATTTACAACTCAAGTTTGCAGCCCAGTGAAAGACCAGATCTGAAAGACAGTGATGATTCATGTTCTGCTTGGAAAGGAGAATCTGGAAATGCATGCATTTTCATTTATCTCTGTATGACTGAAGAGAAAGCTAACTAAGAAGAATCGCTATTTCAACACATAGCCCAACATGGCCTCCACGGAAACATACAAAGTAGGGGAATGTCAAGGTCTGCGTTGTATTAGCAATAACATGCCAGTTCAGAATTGATATCCAAATGCAGTCTAGGACACCAGTTCAGTTTCCGGCATGGTTACAGGGAGGCCTGCTCTCAACAACTCGTATAAGCCCAATCAATGGGAAGGCAGAATTCAACTTTTACAACTCAAGTTTGCAGCCCAGTGAAAGACCAGATCTGAAAGACAGTGATGATTCATGTTCTGCTTGGAAAGGAGAATCTGGAAATGCATGCATTTTCATTTATCTCTGTATGACTGAAGAGAAAGCTAACTAAGAAGAATCGCTATTTCAACACATAGCCCAACATGGCCTCCACGGAAACATACAAAGTAGGGGAATGTCAAGGTCTGCGTTGTATTAGCAATAACATGCGAGTTCAGAATTGATATCCAAATGCCGTCTAGGACACCAGTTCAGTTTCCGGCATGGTTACAGGGAGGCCTGCTCTTAACAACCCGTATAAGCCCTATTAATGGGAAGGGAGAATTCAACATTTACAACTCAAGTTTGCAGCCGAGTGAAAGACCAGATCTGAACGACAGTGATGATTCATGTTCTGCTTGGAAAGGAGAATCTGGAAATGCATGCATTTTCATTTATCTCTGTATGACTGAAGAGAAAGCTAACTAAGAAGAATCGCTATTTCAACACATAGCCCAACATGGCCTCCACGGAAACATACAAAGTAGGGGAATGTCAAGGTCTGCGTTGTATTAGCAATAACATGCCAGTTCAGAATTGATATCCAAATGCAGTCTAGGACACCAGTTCAGTTTCCGGCATGGTTACAGGGAGGCCTGCTCTCAACAACTCGTATAAGCCCAATCAATGGGAAGGCAGAATTCAACTTTTACAACTCAAGTTTGCAGCCCAGTGAAAGACCAGATCTGAAAGACAGTGATGATTCATGTTCTGCTTGGAAAGGAGAATCTGGAAATGCATGCATTTTCATTTATCTCTGTATGACTGAAGAGAAAGCTAACTAAGAAGAATCGCTATTTCAACACATAGCCCAACATGGCCTCCACGGAAACATACAAAGTAGGGGAATGTCAAGGTCTGCGTTGTATTAGCAATAACATGCGAGTTCAGAATTGATATCCAAATGCCGTCTAGGACACCAGTTCAGTTTCCGGCACGGTTACAGGGAGGCCTGCTCTTAACAACTCGTATAAGCCCTATTAATGGGAAGGGAGAATTCAACATTTACAACTCAAGTTTGCAGCCCAGTGAAAGACCAGATCTGAACGACAGTGATGATTCATGTTCTGCTTGGAAAGGAGAATCTGGAAATGCATGCATTTTCATTTATCTCTGTATGACTGAAGAGAAAGCTAACTAAGAAGAATCGCTATTTCAACACATAGCCCAACATGGCCTCCACGGAAACATACAAAGTAGGGGAATGTCAAGGTCTGCGTTGTATTCGCAATAACATGGGAGTTCAGAATTGATATCCAAATGCAGTCTAGCACACCAGTTCAGTTTCCGGCATGGTTACAGGGAGGCCTGCTCTCAACAACTCGTATAAGCCCTATCAATGGGAAGGCAGAATTCAACTTTTACAACTCGGGTTTGCAGCCCAGTGAAAGACCAGATCTGAACGACAGTGATGATTCATGTTCTGCTTGGAAAGGAGAATCTGGAAATGCATGCATTTTCATTACTCTCTGTATGACTGAAGAGAAACCTAACTAAGAAGAATCGCTATTTCAACACATAGCCCAACATGGCCTCCACGCAAACATACAAAGTAGGGGAATGTCAAGGTCTGCGTTGTATTCGCAATAACATGGGAGTTCAGAATTGATATCCAAATGCAGTCTAGGACACCAGTTCAGTTTACGGCATGGTTACAGGGAGGCCTGCTCTCAACAACTCGTATAAGCCCTATCAATGGGAAGGCAGAATTCAACTTTTACAACTCGAGTTTGCAGCCCAGTGAAAGACCAGATCTGAAAGACAGTGATGATTCATGTTCTGCTTGGAAAGGAGAATCTGGAAATGCATGAATTTTCATTAATCTCTGTATGCCTGAAGAGAAAGCTAACTAAGAAGAATCGCTATTTCAACACATAGCCCAACATGGCCTCCACGCAAACATACAAAGTAGGGGAATGTCAAGGTCTGCGTTGTATTCGCAATAACATGGGAGTTCAGAATTGATATCCAAATGCAGTCTAGGACACCAGTTCAGTTTCCGGCATGCTTACAGGGAGGCCTGCTCTCAACAACTCGTATAAGCCCTATCAATGGGAAGGCAGAATTCAACTTTTACAACTCGGGTTTGCAGCCCAGTGAAAGACCAGATCTGAAAGACAGTGATGATTCATGTTCTGCTTGGAAAGGAGAATCTGGAAATGCATGCATTTTCATTACTCTCTGTATGATTGAAGAGAAAGCAAACTAAGAAGAATCGCTATTTCAACACATAGCCCAACATGGCCTCGACGCAAACATACAAAGTAGGGGAATGTCAAGGTCTGCGTTGTATTCGCAATAACATGGGAGTTCAGAATTGATATCCAAATGCAGTCTAGGACACCAGTTCAGTTTCCGGCATGGTTACAGGGAGGCCTGCTCTTAACAACTCGTATAAGCCCTATTAATGGGAAGGGAGAATTCAACATTTACAACTCAAGTTTGCAGCCCAGTGAAAGACCAGATCTGAAAGACAGTGATGATTCATGTTCTGCTTGGAAAGGAGAATCTGGAAATGCATGCATTTTCATTTATCTCTGTATGACTGAAGAGAAAGCTAACTAAGAAGAATCGCTATTTCAACACATAGCCCAACATGGCCTCCACGCAAACATACAAAGTAGGGGAATGTCAAGGTCTGCGTTGTATTCGCAATAACATGCGAGTTCAGAATTGATATCCAAATGCAGTCTAGGACACCAGTTCAGTTTCCGGCATGGTTACAGGGAGGCCTGCTCTCAACAACTCGTATAAGCCCTATTAATGGGAAGGGAGAATTCAACATTTACAACTCAAGTTTGCAGCCCAGTGAAAGACCAGATCTGAAAGACAGTGATGATTCATGTTCTGCTTGGAAAGGAGAATCTGGAAATGCATGCATTTTCATTTATCTCTGTATGACTGAAGAGAAAGCTAACTAAGAAGAATCGCTATTTCAACACATAGCCCAACATGGCCTCCACGGAAACATACAAAGTAGGGGAATGTCAAGGTCTGCGTTGTATTAGCAATAACATGCCAGTTCAGAATTGATATCCAAATGCAGTCTAGGACACCAGTTCAGTTTCCGGCATGGTTACAGGGAGGCCTGCTCTCAACAACTCGTATAAGCCCAATCAATGGGAAGGCAGAATTCAACTTTTACAACTCAAGTTTGCAGCCCAGTGAAAGACCAGATCTGAAAGACAGTGATGATTCATGTTCTGCTTGGAAAGGAGAATCTGGAAATGCATGCATTTTCATTTATCTCTGTATGACTGAAGAGAAAGCTAACTAAGAAGAATCGCTATTTCAACACATAGCCCAACATGGCCTCCACGGAAACATACAAAGTAGGGGAATGTCAAGGTCTGCGTTGTATTAGCAATAACATGCGAGTTCAGAATTGATATCCAAATGCCGTCTAGGACACCAGTTCAGTTTCCGGCATGGTTACAGGGAGGCCTGCTCTTAACAACTCGTATAAGCCCTATTAATGGGAAGGGAGAATTCAACATTTACAACTCAAGTTTGCAGCCGAGTGAAAGACCAGATCTGAACGACAGTGATGATTCATGTTCTGCTTGGAAAGGAGAATCTGGAAATGCATGCATTTTCATTTATCTCTGTATGACTGAAGAGAAAGCTAACTAAGAAGAATCGCTATTTCAACACATAGCCCAACATGGCCTCCACGGAAACATACAAAGTAGGGGAATGTCAAGGTCTGCGTTGTATTAGCAATAACATGCCAGTTCAGAATTGATATCCAAATGCAGTCTAGGACACCAGTTCAGTTTCCGGCATGGTTACAGGGAGGCCTGCTCTCAACAACTCGTATAAGCCCAATCAATGGGAAGGCAGAATTCAACTATTACAACTCAAGTTTGCAGCCGAGTGAAAGACCAGATCTGAAAGACAGTGATGATTCATGTTCTGCTTGGAAAGGAGAATCTGGAAATGCATGCATTTTCATTTATCTCTGTATGACTGAAGAGAAAGCTAACTAAGAAGAATCGCTATTTCAACACATAGCCCAACATGGCCTCCACGCAAACATACAAAGTAGGGGAATGTCAAGGTCTGCCTTGTATTCGCAATAACATGGGAGTTCAGAATTGATATCCAAATGCAGTCTAGGACACCAGTTCAGTTTCCGGCATGGTTACAGGGAGGCCTGCTCTTAACAACTCGTATAAGCCCTATTAATGGGAAGGGAGAATTCAACATTTACAACTCAAGTTTGCAGCCCAGTGAAAGACCAGATCTGAAAGACAGTGATGATTCATGTTCTGCTTGGAAAGGAGAATCTGGAAATGCATGCATTTTCATTTATCTCTGTATGACTGAAGAGAAAGCTAACTAAGAAGAATCGCTATTTCAACACATAGCCCAACATGGCCTCCACGCAAACATACAAAGTAGGGGAATGTCAAGGTCTGCGTTGTATTCGCAATAACATGCGAGTTCAGAATTGATATCCAAATGCAGTCTAGGACACCAGTTCAGTTTCCGGCATGGTTACAGGGAGGCCTGCTCTCAACAACTCGTATAAGCCCTATTAATGGGAAGGGAGAATTCAACATTTACAACTCAAGTTTGCAGCCCAGTGAAAGACCAGATCTGAAAGACAGTGATGATTCATGTTCTGCTTGGAAAGGAGAATCTGGAAATGCATGCATTTTCATTTATCTCTGTATGACTGAAGAGAAAGCTAACTAAGAAGAATCGCTATTTCAACACATAGCCCAACATGGCCTCCACGGAAACATACAAAGTAGGGGAATGTCAAGGTCTGCGTTGTATTAGCAATAACATGCCAGTTCAGAATTGATATCCAAATGCAGTCTAGGACACCAGTTCAGTTTCCGGCATGGTTACAGGGAGGCCTGCTCTCAACAACTCGTATAAGCCCAATCAATGGGATGGCAGAATTCAACTTTTACAACTCAAGTTTGCAGCCCAGTGAAAGACCAGATCTGAAAGACAGTGATGATTCATGTTCTGCTTGGAAAGGAGAATCTGGAAATGCATGCATTTTCATTTATCTCTGTATGACTGAAGAGAAAGCTAACTAAGAAGAATCGCTATTTCAACACATAGCCCAACATGGCCTCCACGGAAACATACAAAGTAGGGGAATGTCAAGGTCTGCGTTGTATTAGCAATAACATGCGAGTTCAGAATTGATATCCAAATGCCGTCTAGGACACCAGTTCAGTTTCCGGCATGGTTACAGGGAGGCCTGCTCTTAACAACTCGTATAAGCCCTATTAATGGGAAGGGAGAATTCAACATTTACAACTCAAGTTTGCAGCCGAGTGAAAGACCAGATCTGAACGACAGTGATGATTCATGTTCTGCTTGGAAAGGAGAATCTGGAAATGCATGCATTTTCATTTATCTCTGTATGACTGAAGAGAAAGCTAACTAAGAAGAATCGCTATTTCAACACATAGCCCAACATGGCCTCCACGGAAACATACAAAGTAGGGGAATGTCAAGGTCTGCGTTGTATTAGCAATAACATGCCAGTTCAGAATTGATATCCAAATGCAGTCTAGGACACCAGTTCAGTTTCCGGCATGGTTACAGGGAGGCCGGCTCTCAACAACTCGTATAAGCCCAATCAATGGGAAGGCAGAATTCAACTTTTACAACTCAAGTTTGCAGCCCAGTGAAAGACCAGATCTGAAAGACAGTGATGATTCATGTTCTGCTTGGAAAGGAGAATCTGGAAATGCATGCATTTTCATTTATCTCTGTATGACTGAAGAGAAAGCTAACTAAGAAGAATCGCTATTTCAACACATAGCCCAACATGGCCTCCACGGAAACATACAAAGTAGGGGAATGTCAAGGTCTGCGTTGTATTAGCAATAACATGCGAGTTCAGAATTGATATCCAAATGCCGTCTAGGACACCAGTTCAGTTTCCGGCACGGTTACAGGGAGGCCTGCTCTTAACAACTCGTATAAGCCCTATTAATGGGAAGGGAGAATTCAACATTTACAACTCAAGTTTGCAGCCCAGTGAAAGACCAGATCTGAACGACAGTGATGATTCATGTTCTGCTTGGAAAGGAGAATCTGGAAATGCATGCATTTTCATTTATCTCTGTATGACTGAAGAGAAAGCTAACTAAGAAGAATCGCTATTTCAACACATAGCCCAACATGGCCTCCACGGAAACATACAAAGTAGGGGAATGTCAAGGTCTGCGTTGTATTAGCAATAACATGCCAGTTCAGAATTGATATCCAAATGCCGTCTAGGACACCAGTTCAGTTTCCGGCATGGTTACATGCAGGCCTGCTCTCAACAACTCGTATAAGCCCAATCAATGGGAAGGCAGAATTCAACTTTTACAACTCGAGTTTGCAGCCCAGTGAAAGACCAGATCTGAAAGACAGTGATGATTCATGTTCTGCTTGGAAAGGAGAATCTGGAAATGCATGCATTTTCATTTATCTCTGTATGACTGAAGAGAAAGCTAACTAAGAAGAATCGCTATTTCAACACATAGCCCAACATGGCCTCCACGCAAACATACAAAGTAGGGGAATGTCAAGGTCTGCGTTGTATTAGCAATAACATGCCAGTTCAGAATTGATATCCAAATGCAGTCTAGGACACCAGTTCAGTTTCCGGCATGGTTACAGGGAGGCCTGCTCTCAACAACTCGTATAAGCCCAATCAATGGGAAGGCAGAATTCAACTTTTACAACTCAAGTTTGCAGCCCAGTGAAAGACCAGATCTGAAAGACAGTGATGATTCATGTTCTGCTTGGAAAGGAGAATCTGGAAATGCATGCATTTTCATTTATCTCTGTATGACTGAAGAGAAAGCTAACTAAGAAGAATCGCTATTTCAACACATAGCCCAACATGGCCTCCACGGAAACATACAAAGTAGGGGAATGTCAAGGTCTGCGTTGTATTAGCAATAACATGCGAGTTCAGAATTGATATCCAAATGCCGTCTAGGACACCAGTTCAGTTTCCGGCATGGTTACAGGGAGGCCTGCTCTTAACAACTCGTATAAGCCCTATTAATGGGAAGGGAGAATTCAACATTTACAACTCAAGTTTGCAGCCCAGTGAAAGACCAGATCTGAACGACAGTGATGATTCATGTTCTGCTTGGAAAGGAGAATCTGGAAATGCATGCATTTTCATTTATCTCTGTATGACTGAAGAGAAAGCTAACTAAGAAGAATCGCTATTTCAACACATAGCCCAACATGGCCTCCACGGAAACATACAAAGTAGGGGAATGTCAAGGTCTGCGTTGTATTAGCAATAACATGCCAGTTCAGAATTGATATCCAAATGCAGTCTAGGACACCAGTTCAGTTTCCGGCATGGTTACAGGGAGGCCTGCTCTCAACAACTCGTATAAGCCCAATCAATGGGAAGGCAGAATTCAACTTTTACAACTCAAGTTTGCAGCCCAGTGAAAGACCAGATCTGAAAGACAGTGATGATTCATGTTCTGCTTGGAAAGGAGAATCTGGAAATGCATGCATTTTCATTTATCTCTGTATGACTGAAGAGAAAGCTAACTAAGAAGAATCGCTATTTCAACACATAGCCCAACATGGCCTCCACGGAAACATACAAAGTAGGGGAATGTCAAGGTCTGCGTTGTATTAGCAATAACATGCGAGTTCAGAATTGATATCCAAATGCCGTCTAGGACACCAGTTCAGTTTCCGGCATGGTTACAGGGAGGCCTGCTCTTAACAACTCGTATAAGCCCTATTAATGGGAAGGGAGAATTCAACATTTACAACTCAAGTTTGCAGCCGAGTGAAAGACCAGATCTGAACGACAGTGATGATTCATGTTCTGCTTGGAAAGGAGAATCTGGAAATGCATGCATTTTCATTTATCTCTGTATGACTGAAGAGAAAGCTAACTAAGAAGAATCGCTATTTCAACACATAGCCCAACATGGCCTCCACGGAAACATACAAAGTAGGGGAATGTCAAGGTCTGCGTTGTATTAGCAATAACATGCCAGTTCAGAATTGATATCCAAATGCAGTCTAGGACACCAGTTCAGTTTCCGGCATGGTTACAGGGAGGCCTGCTCTCAACAACTCGTATAAGCCCACTCAATGGGAAGGCAGAATTCAACTTTTACAACTCAAGTTTGCAGCCCAGTGAAAGACCAGATCTGAAAGACAGTGATGATTCATGTTCTGCTTGGAAAGGAGAATCTGGAAATGCATGCATTTTCATTTATCTCTGTATGACTGAAGAGAAAGCTAACTAAGAAGAATCGCTATTTCAACACATAGCCCAACATGGCCTCCACGGAAACATACAAAGTAGGGGAATGTCAAGGTCTGCGTTGTATTAGCAATAACATGCGAGTTCAGAATTGATATCCAAATGCCGTCTAGGACACCAGTTCAGTTTCCGGCATGGTTACAGGGAGGCCTGCTCTTAACAACTCGTATAAGCCCTATTAATGGGAAGGGAGAATTCAACATTTACAACTCAAGTTTGCAGCCCAGTGAAAGACCAGATCTGAACGACAGTGATGATTCATGTTCTGCTTGGAAAGGAGAATCTGGAAATGCATGCATTTTCATTTATCTCTGTATGACTGAAGAGAAAGCTAACTAAGAAGAATCGCTATTTCAACACATAGCCCAACATGGCCTCCACGGAAACATACAAAGTAGGGGAATGTCAAGGTCTGCGTTGTATTCGCAATAACATGGGAGTTCAGAATTGATATCCAAATGCAGTCTAGCACACCAGTTCAGTTTCCGGCATGGTTACAGGGAGGCCTGCTCTCAACAACTCGTATAAGCCCTATCAATGGGAAGGCAGAATTCAACTTTTACAACTCGGGTTTGCAGCCCAGTGAAAGACCAGATCTGAACGACAGTGATGATTCATGTTCTGCTTGGAAAGGAGAATCTGGAAATGCATGCATTTTCATTACTCTCTGTATGACTGAAGAGAAACCTAACTAAGAAGAATCGCTATTTCAACACATAGCCCAACATGGCCTCCACGCAAACATACAAAGTAGGGGAATGTCAAGGTCTGCGTTGTATTCGCAATAACATGGGAGTTCAGAATTGATATCCAAATGCAGTCTAGGACACCAGTTCAGTTTACGGCATGGTTACAGGGAGGCCTGCTCTCAACAACTCGTATAAGCCCTATCAATGGGAAGGCAGAATTCAACTTTTACAACTCGAGTTTGCAGCCCAGTGAAAGACCAGATCTGAAAGACAGTGATGATTCATGTTCTGCTTGGAAAGGAGAATCTGGAAATGCATGAATTTTCATTAATCTCTGTATGCCTGAAGAGAAAGCTAACTAAGAAGAATCGCTATTTCAACACATAGCCCAACATGGCCTCCACGCAAACATACAAAGTAGGGGAATGTCAAGGTCTGCGTTGTATTCGCAATAACATGGGAGTTCAGAATTGATATCCAAATGCAGTCTAGGACACCAGTTCAGTTTCCGGCATGCTTACAGGGAGGCCTGCTCTCAACAACTCGTATAAGCCCTATCAATGGGAAGGCAGAATTCAACTTTTACAACTCGGGTTTGCAGCCCAGTGAAAGACCAGATCTGAAAGACAGTGATGATTCATGTTCTGCTTGGAAAGGAGAATCTGGAAATGCATGCATTTTCATTACTCTCTGTATGATTGAAGAGAAAGCAAACTAAGAAGAATCGCTATTTCAACACATAGCCCAACATGGCCTCCACGCAAACATACAAAGTAGGGGAATGTCAAGGTCTGCGTTGTATTCGCAATAACATGGGAGTTCAGAATTGATATCCAAATGCAGTCTAGGACACCAGTTCAGTTTCCGGCATGGTTACAGGGAGGCCTGCTCTTAACAACTCGTATAAGCCCTATTAATGGGAAGGGAGAATTCAACATTTACAACTCAAGTTTGCAGCCCAGTGAAAGACCAGATCTGAAAGACAGTGATGATTCATGTTCTGCTTGGAAAGGAGAATCTGGAAATGCATGCATTTTCATTTATCTCTGTATGACTGAAGAGAAAGCTAACTAAGAAGAATCGCTATTTCAACACATAGCCCAACATGGCCTCCACGCAAACATACAAAGTAGGGGAATGTCAAGGTCTGCGTTGTATTCGCAATAACATGCGAGTTCAGAATTGATATCCAAATGCAGTCTAGGACACCAGTTCAGTTTCCGGCATGGTTACAGGGAGGCCTGCTCTCAACAACTCGTATAAGCCCTATTAATGGGAAGGGAGAATTCAACATTTACAACTCAAGTTTGCAGCCCAGTGAAAGACCAGATCTGAAAGACAGTGATGATTCATGTTCTGCTTGGAAAGGAGAATCTGGAAATGCATGCATTTTCATTTATCTCTGTATGACTGAAGAGAAAGCTAACTAAGAAGAATCGCTATTTCAACACATAGCCCAACATGGCCTCCACGGAAACATACAAAGTAGGGGAATGTCAAGGTCTGCGTTGTATTAGCAATAACATGCCAGTTCAGAATTGATATCCAAATGCAGTCTAGGACACCAGTTCAGTTTCCGGCATGGTTACAGGGAGGCCTGCTCTCAACAACTCGTATAAGCCCAATCAATGGGAAGGCAGAATTCAACTTTTACAACTCAAGTTTGCAGCCCAGTGAAAGACCAGATCTGAAAGACAGTGATGATTCATGTTCTGCTTGGAAAGGAGAATCTGGAAATGCATGCATTTTCATTTATCTCTGTATGACTGAAGAGAAAGCTAACTAAGAAGAATCGCTATTTCAACACATAGCCCAACATGGCCTCCACGGAAACATACAAAGTAGGGGAATGTCAAGGTCTGCGTTGTATTAGCAATAACATGCGAGTTCAGAATTGATATCCAAATGCCGTCTAGGACACCAGTTCAGTTTCCGGCATGGTTACAGGGAGGCCTGCTCTTAACAACTCGTATAAGCCCTATTAATGGGAAGGGAGAATTCAACATTTACAACTCAAGTTTGCAGCCGAGTGAAAGACCAGATCTGAACGACAGTGATGATTCATGTTCTGCTTGGAAAGGAGAATCTGGAAATGCATGCATTTTCATTTATCTCTGTATGACTGAAGAGAAAGCTAACTAAGAAGAATCGCTATTTCAACACATAGCCCAACATGGCCTCCACGGAAACATACAAAGTAGGGGAATGTCAAGGTCTGCGTTGTATTAGCAATAACATGCCAGTTCAGAATTGATATCCAAATGCAGTCTAGGACACCAGTTCAGTTTCCGGCATGGTTACAGGGAGGCCTGCTCTCAACAACTCGTATAAGCCCAATCAATGGGAAGGCAGAATTCAACTTTTACAACTCAAGTTTGCAGCCGAGTGAAAGACCAGATCTGAAAGACAGTGATGATTCATGTTCTGCTTGGAAAGGAGAATCTGGAAATGCATGCATTTTCATTTATCTCTGTATGACTGAAGAGAAAGCTAACTAAGAAGAATCGCTATTTCAACACATAGCCCAACATGGCCTCCACGCAAACATACAAAGTAGGGGAATGTCAAGGTCTGCCTTGTATTCGCAATAACATGGGAGTTCAGAATTGATATCCAAATGCAGTCTAGGACACCAGTTCAGTTTCCGGCATGCTTACAGGGAGGCCTGCTCTCAACAACTCGTATAAGCCCTATCAATGGGAAGGCAGAATTCAACTTTTACAACTCGGGTTTGCAGCCCAGTGAAAGACCAGATCTGAAAGACAGTGATGATTCATGTTCTGCTTGGAAAGGAGAATCTGGAAATGCATGCATTTTCATTACTCTCTGTATGATTGAAGAGAAAGCAAACTAAGAAGAATCGCTATTTCAACACATAGCCCAACATGGCCTCCACGCAAACATACAAAGTAGGGGAATGTCAAGGTCTGCGTTGTATTCGCAATAACATGGGAGTTCAGAATTGATATCCAAATGCAGTCTAGGACACCAGTTCAGTTTCCGGCATGGTTACAGGGAGGCCTGCTCTTAACAACTCGTATAAGCCCTATTAATGGGAAGGGAGAATTCAACATTTACAACTCAAGTTTGCAGCCCAGTGAAAGACCAGATCTGAAAGACAGTGATGATTCATGTTCTGCTTGGAAAGGAGAATCTGGAAATGCATGCATTTTCATTTATCTCTGTATGACTGAAGAGAAAGCTAACTAAGAAGAATCGCTATTTCAACACATAGCCCAACATGGCCTCCACGCAAACATACAAAGTAGGGGAATGTCAAGGTCTGCGTTGTATTCGCAATAACATGCGAGTTCAGAATTGATATCCAAATGCAGTCTAGGACACCAGTTCAGTTTCCGGCATGGTTACAGGGAGGCCTGCTCTCAACAACTCGTATAAGCCCTATTAATGGGAAGGGAGAATTCAACATTTACAACTCAAGTTTGCAGCCCAGTGAAAGACCAGATCTGAAAGACAGTGATGATTCATGTTCTGCTTGGAAAGGAGAATCTGGAAATGCATGCATTTTCATTTATCTCTGTATGACTGAAGAGAAAGCTAACTAAGAAGAATCGCTATTTCAACACATAGCCCAACATGGCCTCCCACGGAAACATACGAAGTAGGGGAATGTCAAGGTCTGCGTTGTATTAGCAATAACATGCCAGTTCAGAATTGATATCCAAATGCAGTCTAGGACACCAGTTCAGTTTCCGGCATGGTTACAGGGAGGCCTGCTCTCAACAACTTGTATAAGCCCAATCAATGGGAAGGCAGAATTCAACTTTTACAACTCAAGTTTGCAGCCCAGTGAAAGACCAGATCTGAAAGACAGTGATGATTCATGTTCTGCTTGGAAAGGAGAATCTGGAAATGCATGCATTTCCAGATTCTCCTTTCCAAGCAGAACATGAATCATCACTGTCTTTCAGATCTGGTCTTTCACTCGGCTGCAAACTTGAGTTGTAAAAGTTGAATTCTGCCTTCCCATTGATTGGGCTTATACGAGTTGTTGAGAGCAGGCCTCCCTGTAACCATGCCGGAAACTGAACTGGTGTCCTAGACTGCATTTGGATATCAATTCTGAACTGGCATGTTATTGCTAATACAACGCAGACCTTTACATTCCCCTACTTTGTATGTTTCCGTGGAGGCCATGTTGGGCTATGTGTTGAAATAGCGATTCTTCTTAGTTAGCTTTCTCTTCAGTCATACAGAGATAAATGAAAATGCATGCATTTCCAGATTCTCCTTTCCAAGCAGAACATGAATCATCACTGTCGTTCAGATCTGGTCTTTCACTCGGCTGCAAACTTGAGTTGTAAATGTTGAATTCTCCCTTCCCATTAATAGGGCTTATACGAGTTGTTAAGAGCAGGCCTCCCTGTAACCATGCCGGAAACTGAACTGGTGTCCTAGACGGA
>NW_026948410.1:0-31757 GCF_035149785.1 Candoia aspera | reverse complement strand
TCAAACATACAAAGTAGGGGAATGTCAAGGTCTGCGTTGTATTAGCAATAACATGCGAGTTCAGAATTGATATCCAAATGCCGTCTAGGACACCAGTTCAGTTTCCGGCATGGTTACATGCAGGCCTGCTCTCAACAACTCGTATAAGCCCAATCAATGGGAAGGCAGAATTCAACTTTTACAACTCGAGTTTGCAGCCCAGTGAAAGACCAGATCTGAAAGACAGTGATGATTCATGTTCTGCTTGGAAAGGAGAATCTGGAAATGCATGCATTTTCATTTATCTCTGTATGACTGAAGAGAAAGCTAACTAAGAAGAATCGCTATTTCAACACATAGCCCAACATGGCCTCCACGCAAACATACAAAGTAGGGGAATGTCAAGGTCTGCGTTGTATTCGCAATAACATGCGAGTTCAGAATTGATATCCAAATGCCGTCTAGGACACCAGTTCAGTTTCCGGCATGGTTACAGGGAGGCCTGCTCTTAACAACTCGTATAAGCCCTATTAATGGGAAGGGAGAATTCAACATTTACAACTCAAGTTTGCAGCCCAGTGAAAGACCAGATCTGAAAGACAGTGATGATTCATGTTCTGCTTGGAAAGGAGAATCTGGAAATGCATGCATTTTCATTTATCTCTGTATGACTGAAGAGAAAGCTAACTAAGAAGAATCGCTATTTCAACACATAGCCCAACATGGCCTCCACGCAAACATACAAAGTAGGGGAATGTCAAGGTCTGCGTTGTATTCGCAATAACATGCGAGTTCAGAATTGATATCCAAATGCAGTCTAGGACACCAGTTCAGTTTCCGGCATGGTTACAGGGAGGCCTGCTCTCAACAACTCGTATAAGCCCTATTAATGGGAAGGGAGAATTCAACATTTACAACTCAAGTTTGCAGCCCAGTGAAAGACCAGATCTGAAAGACAGTGATGATTCATGTTCTGCTTGGAAAGGAGAATCTGGAAATGCATGCATTTTCATTTATCTCTGTATGACTGAAGAGAAAGCTAACTAAGAAGAATCGCTATTTCAACACATAGCCCAACATGGCCTCCACGGAAACATACAAAGTAGGGGAATGTCAAGGTCTGCGTTGTATTAGCAATAACATGCCAGTTCAGAATTGATATCCAAATGCAGTCTAGGACACCAGTTCAGTTTCCGGCATGGTTACAGGGAGGCCTGCTCTCAACAACTCGTATAAGCCCAATCAATGGGAAGGCAGAATTCAACTTTTACAACTCAAGTTTGCAGCCCAGTGAAAGACCAGATCTGAAAGACAGTGATGATTCATGTTCTGCTTGGAAAGGAGAATCTGGAAATGCATGCATTTTCATTTATCTCTGTATGACTGAAGAGAAAGCTAACTAAGAAGAATCGCTATTTCAACACATAGCCCAACATGGCCTCCACGGAAACATACAAAGTAGGGGAATGTCAAGGTCTGCGTTGTATTAGCAATAACATGCCAGTTCAGAATTGATATCCAAATGCAGTCTAGGACACCAGTTCAGTTTCCGGCATGGTTACAGGGAGGCCTGCTCTCAACAACTCGTATAAGCCCAATCAATGGGAAGGCAGAATTCAACTTTTACAACTCGAGTTTGCAGCCCAGTGAAAGACCAGATCTGAAAGACAGTGATGATTCATGTTCTGCTTGGAAAGGAGAATCTGGAAATGCATGCATTTTCATTTATCTCTGTATGACTGAAGAGAAAGCTAACTAAGAAGAATCGCTATTTCAACACATAGCCCAACATGGCCTCCACGCAAACATACAAAGTAGGGGAATGTCAAGGTCTGCGTTGTATTCGCAATAACATGCCAGTTCAGAATTGATATCCAAATGCAGTCTAGGACACCAGTTCAGTTTCCGGCATGGTTACAGGGAGGCCTGCTCTCAAGAACTCGTATAAGCCCAATCAATGGGAAGGCAGAATTCAACTTTTACAACTCGAGTTTGCAGCCCAGTGAAAGACCAGATCTGAAAGACAGTGATGATTCATGTTCTGCTTGGAAAGGAGAATCTGGAAATGCATGCATTTTCATTTATCTCTGTATGACTGAAGAGAAAGCTAACTAAGAAGAATCGCTATTTCAACACATAGCCCAACATGGCCTCCACGCAAACATACAAAGTAGGGGAATGTCAAGGTCTGCGTTGTATTCGCAATAACATGCGAGTTCAGAATTGATATCCAAATGCCGTCTAGGACACCAGTTCAGTTCCGGCATGGTTACAGGGAGGGCTGCTCTTAACAACTCGTATAAGCCCAATCAATGGGAAGGCAGAATTCAACTTTTACAACTCGAGTTTGCAGCCGAGTGAAAGACCAGACCTGAAAGACAGTGATGATTCATGTTCTGCTTGGAAAGGAGAATCTGGAAATGCATGCATTTTCATTTATCTCTGTATGACTGAAGAGAAAGCTAACTAAGAAGAATCGCTATTTCAACACATAGCCCAACATGGCCTCCACGCAAACATACAAAGTAGGGGAATGTCAAGGTCTGCGTTGTATTCGCAATAACATGCGAGTTCAGAATTGATATCCAAATGCCGTCTAGGACACCAGTTCAGTTTCCGGCATGGTTACATGCAGGCCTGCTCTCAACAACTCGTATAAGCCCAATCAATGGGAAGGCAGAATTCAACTTTTACAACTCGAGTTTGCAGCCCAGTGAAAGACCAGATCTGAAAGACAGTGATGATTCATGTTCTGCTTGGAAAGGAGAATCTGGAAATGCATGCATTTTCATTTATCTCTGTATGACTGAAGAGAAAGCTAACTAAGAAGAATCGCTATTTCAACACATAGCCCAACATGGCCTCCACGCAAACATACAAAGTAGGGGAATGTCAAGGTCTGCGTTGTATTAGCAATAACATGCCAGTTCAGAATTGATATCCAAATGCCGTCCAGTTCAGTTTCCGGCATGGTTACAGGGAGGCCTGCTCTCAACAACTCGTATAAGCCCAATCAATGGGAAGGCAGAATTCAACTTTTACAACTCGAGTTTGCAGCCGAGTGAAAGACCAGATCTGAAAGACAGTGATGATTCATGTTCTGCTTGGAAAGGAGAATCTGGAAATGCATGCATTTTCATTTATCTCTGTATGACTGAAGAGAAAGCTAACTAAGAAGAATCGCTATTTCAACACATAGCCCAACATGGCCTCCACGCAAACATACAAAGTAGGGGAATGTCAAGGTCTGCGTTGTATTAGCAATAACATGCGAGTTCAGAATTGATATCCAAATGCCGTCTAGGACACCAGTTCAGTTTCCGGCATGGTTACATGCAGGCCTGCTCTCAACAACTCGTATAAGCCCAATCAATGGGAAGGCAGAATTCAACTTTTACAACTCGAGTTTGCAGCCCAGTGAAAGACCAGATCTTGAAAGACAGTGATGATTCATGTTCTGCTTGGAAAGGAGAATCTGGAAATGCATGCATTTTCATTTATCTCTGTATGACTGAAGAGAAAGCTAACTAAGAAGAATCGCTATTTCAACACATAGCCCAACATGGCCTCCACGCAAACATACAAAGTAGGGGAATGTCAAGGTCTGCGTTGTATTCGCAATAACATGCGAGTTCAGAATTGATATCCAAATGCCGTCTAGGACACCAGTTCAGTTTCCGGCATGGTTACAGGGAGGCCTGCTCTTAACAACTCGTATAAGCCCTATTAATGGGAAGGGAGAATTCAACATTTACAACTCAAGTTTGCAGCCCAGTGAAAGACCAGATCTGAAAGACAGTGATGATTCATGTTCTGCTTGGAAAGGAGAATCTGGAAATGCATGCATTTTCATTTATCTCTGTATGACTGAAGAGAAAGCTAACTAAGAAGAATCGCTATTTCAACACATAGCCCAACATGGCCTCCACGGAAACATACAAAGTAGGGGAATGTCAAGGTCTGCGTTGTATTAGCAATAACATGCCAGTTCAGAATTGATATCCAAATGCAGTCTAGGACACCAGTTCAGTTTCCGGCATGGTTACAGGGAGGCCTGCTCTCAACAACTCGTATAAGCCCAATCAATGGGAAGGCAGAATTCAACTTTTACAACTCAAGTTTGCAGCCCAGTGAAAGACCAGATCTGAAAGACAGTGATGATTCATGTTCTGCTTGGAAAGGAGAATCTGGAAATGCATGCATTTTCATTTATCTCTGTATGACTGAAGAGAAAGCTAACTAAGAAGAATCGCTATTTCAACACATAGCCCAACATGGCCTCCACGGAAACATACAAAGTAGGGGAATGTCAAGGTCTGCGTTGTATTAGCAATAACATGCGAGTTCAGAATTGATATCCAAATGCCGTCTAGAACACCAGTTCAGTTTCCGGCATGGTTACAGGGAGGCCTGCTCTTAACAACTCGTATAAGCCCTATTAATGGGAAGGGAGAATTCAACATTTACAACTCAAGTTTGCAGCCCAGTGAAAGACCAGATCTGAAAGACAGTGATGATTCATGTTCTGCTTGGAAAGGAGAATCTGGAAATGCATGCATTTTCATTTATCTCTGTATGACTGAAGAGAAAGCTAACTAAGAAGAATCGCTATTTCAACACATAGCCCAACATGGCCTCCACGCAAACATACAAAGTAGGGGAATGTCAAGGTCTGCGTTGTATTCGCAATAACATGCCAGTTCAGAATTGATATCCAAATGCAGTCTAGGACACCAGTTCAGTTTCCGGCATGGTTACAGGGAGGCCTGCTCTCAAGAACTCGTATAAGCCCAATCAATGGGAAGGCAGAATTCAACTTTTACAACTCGAGTTTGCAGCCCAGTGAAAGACCAGATCTGAAAGACAGTGATGATTCATGTTCTGCTTGGAAAGGAGAATCTGGAAATGCATGCATTTTCATTTATCTCTGTATGACTGAAGAGAAAGCTAACTAAGAAGAATCGCTATTTCAACACATAGCCCAACATGGCCTCCACGCAAACATACAAAGTAGGGGAATGTCAAGGTCTGCGTTGTATTCGCAATAACATGCGAGTTCAGAATTGATATCCAAATGCCGTCTAGGACACCAGTTCAGTTTCCGGCATGGTTACAGGGAGGGCTGCTCTTAACAACTCGTATAAGCCCAATCAATGGGAAGGCAGAATTCAACTTTTACAACTCGAGTTTGCAGCCGAGTGAAAGACCAGACCTGAAAGACAGTGATGATTCATGTTCTGCTTGGAAAGGAGAATCTGGAAATGCATGCATTTTCATTTATCTCTGTATGACTGAAGAGAAAGCTAACTAAGAAGAATCGCTATTTCAACACATAGCCCAACATGGCCTCCACGCAAACATACAAAGTAGGGGAATGTCAAGGTCTGCGTTGTATTCGCAATAACATGCGAGTTCAGAATTGATATCCAAATGCCGTCTAGGACACCAGTTCAGTTTCCGGCATGGTTACATGCAGGCCTGCTCTCAACAACTCGTATAAGCCCAATCAATGGGAAGGCAGAATTCAACTTTTACAACTCGAGTTTGCAGCCCAGTGAAAGACCAGATCTGAAAGACAGTGATGATTCATGTTCTGCTTGGAAAGGAGAATCTGGAAATGCATGCATTTTCATTTATCTCTGTATGACTGAAGAGAAAGCTAACTAAGAAGAATCGCTATTTCAACACATAGCCCAACATGGCCTCCACGCAAACATACAAAGTAGGGGAATGTCAAGGTCTGCGTTGTATTAGCAATAACATGCCAGTTCAGAATTGATATCCAAATGCCGTCCAGTTCAGTTTCCGGCATGGTTACAGGGAGGCCTGCTCTCAACAACTCGTATAAGCCCAATCAATGGAAGGCAGAATTCAACTTTTACAACTCGAGTTTGCAGCCGAGTGAAAGACCAGATCTGAAAGACAGTGATGATTCATGTTCTGCTTGGAAAGGAGAATCTGGAAATGCATGCATTTTCATTTATCTCTGTATGACTGAAGAGAAAGCTAACTAAGAAGAATCGCTATTTCAACACATAGCCCAACATGGCCTCCACGCAAACATACAAAGTAGGGGAATGTCAAGGTCTGCGTTGTATTAGCAATAACATGCGAGTTCAGAATTGATATCCAAATGCCGTCTAGGACACCAGTTCAGTTTCCGGCATGGTTACATGCAGGCCTGCTCTCAACAACTCGTATAAGCCCAATCAATGGGAAGGCAGAATTCAACTTTTACAACTCGAGTTTGCAGCCAGTGAAAGACCAGATCTGAAAGACAGTGATGATTCATGTTCTGCTTGGAAAGGAGAATCTGGAAATGCATGCATTTTCATTTATCTCTGTATGACTGAAGAGAAAGCTAACTAAGAAGAATCGCTATTTCAACACATAGCCCAACATGGCCTCCACGCAAACATACAAAGTAGGGGAATGTCAAGGTCTGCGTTGTATTCGCAATAACATGCGAGTTCAGAATTGATATCCAAATGCCGTCTAGGACACCAGTTCAGTTTCCGGCATGGTTACAGGGAGGCCTGCTCTTAACAACTCGTATAAGCCCTATTAATGGGAAGGGAGAATTCAACATTTACAACTCAAGTTTGCAGCCCAGTGAAAGACCAGATCTGAAAGACAGTGATGATTCATGTTCTGCTTGGAAAGGAGAATCTGGAAATGCATGCATTTTCATTTATCTCTGTATGACTGAAGAGAAAGCTAACTAAGAAGAATCGCTATTTCAACACATAGCCCAACATGGCCTCCACGGAAACATACAAAGTAGGGGAATGTCAAGGTCTGCGTTGTATTAGCAATAACATGCCAGTTCAGAATTGATATCCAAATGCAGTCTAGGACACCAGTTCAGTTTCCGGCATGGTTACAGGGAGGCCTGCTCTCAACAACTCGTATAAGCCCAATCAATGGGAAGGCAGAATTCAACTTTTACAACTCAAGTTTGCAGCCCAGTGAAAGACCAGATCTGAAAGACAGTGATGATTCATGTTCTGCTTGGAAAGGAGAATCTGGAAATGCATGCATTTTCATTTATCTCTGTATGACTGAAGAGAAAGCTAACTAAGAAGAATCGCTATTTCAACACATAGCCCAACATGGCCTCCACGGAAACATACAAAGTAGGGGAATGTCAAGGTCTGCGTTGTATTAGCAATAACATGCGAGTTCAGAATTGATATCCAAATGCCGTCTAGAACACCAGTTCAGTTTCCGGCATGGTTACAGGGAGGCCTGCTCTTAACAACTCGTATAAGCCCTATTAATGGGAAGGGAGAATTCAACATTTACAACTCAAGTTTGCAGCCCAGTGAAAGACCAGATCTGAAAGACAGTGATGATTCATGTTCTGCTTGGAAAGGAGAATCTGAAATGCATGCATTATCATTTATCTCTGTATGACTGAAGAGAAAGCTAACTAAGAAGAATCGCTATTTCAACACATAGCCCAACATGGCCTCCACGCAAACATACAAAGTAGGGGAATGTCAAGGTCTGCGTTGTATTCGCAATAACATGCGAGTTCAGAATTGATATCCAAATGCAGTCTAGGACACCAGTTCAGTTTCCGGCATGGTTACAGGGAGGCCTGCTCTCAACAACTCGTATAAGCCCTATTAATGGGAAGGGAGAATTCAACATTTACAACTCAAGTTTGCAGCCCAGTGAAAGACCAGATCTGAAAGACAGTGATGATTCATGTTCTGCTTGGAAAGGAGAATCTGGAAATGCATGCATTTTCATTTATCTCTGTATGACTGAAGAGAAAGCTAACTAAGAAGAATCGCTATTTCAACACATAGCCCAACATGGCCTCCACGGAAACATACAAAGTAGGGGAATGTCAAGGTCTGCGTTGTATTAGCAATAACATGCCAGTTCAGAATTGATATCCAAATGCAGTCTAGGACACCAGTTCAGTTTCCGGCATGGTTACAGGGAGGCCTGCTCTCAACAACTCGTATAAGCCCAATCAATGGGAAGGCAGAATTCAACTTTTACAACTCAAGTTTGCAGCCCAGTGAAAGACCAGATCTGAAAGACAGTGATGATTCATGTTCTGCTTGGAAAGGAGAATCTGGAAATGCATGCATTTTCATTTATCTCTGTATGACTGAAGAGAAAGCTAACTAAGAAGAATCGCTATTTCAACACATAGCCCAACATGGCCTCCACGGAAACATACAAAGTAGGGGAATGTCAAGGTCTGCGTTGTATTAGCAATAACATGCGAGTTCAGAATTGATATCCAAATGCCGTCTAGGACACCAGTTCAGTTTCCGGCATGGTTACAGGGAGGCCTGCTCTTAACAACTCGTATAAGCCCTATTAATGGGAAGGGAGAATTCAACATTTACAACTCAAGTTTGCAGCCGAGTGAAAGACCAGATCTGAACGACAGTGATGATTCATGTTCTGCTTGGAAAGGAGAATCTGGAAATGCATGCATTTTCATTTATCTCTGTATGACTGAAGAGAAAGCTAACTAAGAAGAATCGCTATTTCAACACATAGCCCAACATGGCCTCCACGGAAACATACAAAGTAGGGGAATGTCAAGGTCTGCGTTGTATTCGCAATAACATGCGAGTTCAGAATTGATATCCAAATGCATTCTAGGACACCAGTTCAGTTTCCGGCATGGTTACAGGGAGGCCTGTTCTCAACAACTCGTATAAGCCCTATCAATGGGAAGGCAGAATTCAACTTTTACAACTCAAGTTTGCAGCCCAGTGAAAGACCAGATCTGAAAGACAGTGATGATTCATGTTCTGCTTGGAAAGGAGAATCTGGAAATGCATGCATTTTCATTACTCTCTGTATGATTGAAGAGAAAGCAAACTAAGAAGAATCGCTATTTCAACACATAGCCCAACATGGCCTCCACGCAAACATACAAAGTAGGGGAATGTCAAGGTCTGCGTTGTATTCGCAATAACATGCGAGTTCAGAATTGATATCCAAATGCAGTCTAGGACACCAGTTCAGTTTCCGGCATGGTTACAGGGAGGCCTGCTCTCAACAACTCGTATAAGCCCTATCAATGGGAAGGCAGAATTCAACTTTTACAACTCGGGTTTGCAGCCCAGTGAAAGACCAGATCTGAAAGACAGTGATGATTCATGTTCTGCTTGGAAAGGAGAATCTGGAAATGCATGCATTTTCATTACTCTCTGTATGATTGAAGAGAAAGCAAACTAAGAAGAATCGCTATTTCAACACATAGCCCAACATGGCCTCCACGCAAACATACAAAGTAGGGGAATGTCAAGGTCTGCGTTGTATTCGCAATAACATGGGAGTTCAGAATTGATATCCAAATGCAGTCTAGGACACCAGTTCAGTTTCCGGCATGGTTACAGGGAGGCCTACTCTCAACAACTCGTATAAGCCCTATCAATGGGAAGGCAGAATTCAACTTTTACAACTCGAGTTTGCAGCCCAGTGAAAGACCACATCTGAAAGACAGTGATGATTCATGTTCTGCTTGGAAAGGAGAATAGGGAAATGCATGCATTTTCATTACTCTCTGTATGATTGAAGAGAAAGCAAACTAAGAAGAATCACTATTTCAACTCATAGCCCAACATGGCCTCCACGCAAACATACAAAGTAGGGGAATGTCAAGGTCTGCGTTGTATTCGCAATAACATGGGAATTCAGAATTGATATCCAAATGCAGTCTAGGACACCAGTTCAGTTTCCGGCATGGTTACAGGGAGGCCTGCTCTCAACAACTCGTATAAGCCCAATCAATGGGAAGGCAGAATTCAACTTTTACAACTCGAGTTTGCAGCCCAGTGAAAGACCATATCTGAAAGACAGTGATGATTCATGTTCTGCTTGGAAAGGAGAATCTGGAAATGCATGCATTTTCATTACTCTCTGTATGCGTAAAGAGAAAGCTAACTAAGAAGAATCGCTATTTCAACACATAGCCCAACATGGCCTCCACGCAAACATACAAAGTAGGGAATGTCAAGGTCTGCGTTGTATTCGCAATAACATGGGAGTTCAGAATTGATATCCAAATGCAGTCTAGGACACCAGTTCAGTTTCCGGCATGGTTACAGGGAGGCCTGCTCTCAACAACTCGTATAAGCCCTATCAATGGGAAGGCAGAATTCAACTTTTACAACTCGAGTTTGCAGCCCAGTGAAAGACCAAATCTGAAAGACAGTGATGATTCATGTTCTGCTTGGAATGGAGAATCTGGAAATGCATGCATTTTCATTACTCTCTGTATGATTGAAGAGAAAGCAAACTAAGAAGAATCGCTATTTCAACACATAGCCCAACATGGCCTCCACGCAAACATACAAAGTAGGGGAATGTCAAGGTCTGCGTTGTATTCGCAATAACATGGGAGTTCAGAATTGATATCCAAATGCAGTCTAGCACACCAGTTCAGTTTCCGGCATGGTTACAGGGAGGCCTGCTCTCAACAACTCGTATAAGCCCTATCAATGGGAAGGCAGAATTCAACTTTTACAATTCGGGTTTGCAGCCCAGTGAAAGACCAGATCTGAACGACAGTGATGATTCATGTTCTGCTTGGAAAGGAGAATCTGGAAATGCATGCATTTTCATTACTCTCTGTATGACTGAAGAGAAACCTAACTAAGAAGAATCGCTATTTCAACACATAGCCCAACATGGCCTCCACGCAAACATACAAAGTAGGGGAATGTCAAGGTCTGCGTTGTATTCGCAATAACATGGGAGTTCAGAATTGATATCCAAATGCAGTCTAGGACACCAGTTCAGTTTACGGCATGGTTACAGGGAGGCCTGCTCTCAACAACTCGTATAAGCCCTATCAATGGGAAGGCAGAATTCAACTTTACAACTCGAGTTTGCAGCACAGTGAAAGACCAGATCTGAAAGACAGTGATGATTCATGTTCTGCTTGGAAAGGAGAATCTGGAAATGCATGAATTTTCATTAATCTCTGTATGCCTGAAGAGAAAGCTAACTAAGAAGAATCGCTATTTCAACACATAGCCCAACATGGCCTCCACGCAAACATACAAAGTAGGGGAATGTCAAGGTCTGCGTTGTATTCGCAATAACATGGGAGTTCAGAATTGATATCCAAATGCAGTCTAGGACACCAGTTCAGTTTCCGGCATGCTTACAGGGAGGCCTGCTCTCAACAACTCGTATAAGCCCTATCAATGGGAAGGCAGAATTCAACTTTTACAACTCGGGTTTGCAGCCCAGTGAAAGACCAGATCTGAAAGACAGTGATGATTCATGTTCTGCTTGGAAAGGAGAATCTGGAAATGCATGCATTTTCATTACTCTCTGTATGATTGAAGAGAAAGCAAACTAAGAAGAATCGCTATTTCAACACATAGCCCAACATGGCCTCCACGCAAACATACAAAGTAGGGGAATGTCAAGGTCTGCGTTGTATTCGCAATAACATGGGAGTTCAGAATTGATATCCAAATGCAGTCTAGGACACCAGTTCAGTTTCCGGCATGGTTACAGGGAGGCCTGCTCTTAACAACTCGTATAAGCCCTATTAATGGGAAGGGAGAATTCAACATTTACAACTCAAGTTTGCAGCCCAGTGAAAGACCAGATCTGAAAGACAGTGATGATTCATGTTCTGCTTGGAAAGGAGAATCTGGAAATGCATGCATTTTCATTTATCTCTGTATGACTGAAGAGAAAGCTAACTAAGAAGAATCGCTATTTCAACACATAGCCCAACATGGCCTCCACGCAAACATACAAAGTAGGGGAATGTCAAGGTCTGCGTTGTATTCGCAATAACATGCGAGTTCAGAATTGATATCCAAATGCAGTCTAGGACACCAGTTCAGTTTCCGGCATGGTTACAGGGAGGCCTGCTCTCAACAACTCGTATAAGCCCTATTAATGGGAAGGGAGAATTCAACATTTACAACTCAAGTTTGCAGCCCAGTGAAAGACCAGATCTGAAAGACAGTGATGATTCATGTTCTGCTTGGAAAGGAGAATCTGGAAATGCATGCATTTTCATTTATCTCTGTATGACTGAAGAGAAAGCTAACTAAGAAGAATCGCTATTTCAACACATAGCCCAACATGGCCTCCACGGAAACATACAAAGTAGGGGAATGTCAAGGTCTGCGTTGTATTAGCAATAACATGCCAGTTCAGAATTGATATCCAAATGCAGTCTAGGACACCAGTTCAGTTTCCGGCATGGTTACAGGGAGGCCTGCTCTCAACAACTCGTATAAGCCCAATCAATGGGAAGGCAGAATTCAACTTTTACAACTCAAGTTTGCAGCCCAGTGAAAGACCAGATCTGAAAGACAGTGATGATTCATGTTCTGCTTGGAAAGGAGAATCTGGAAATGCATGCATTTTCATTTATCTCTGTATGACTGAAGAGAAAGCTAACTAAGAAGAATCGCTATTTCAACACATAGCCCAACATGGCCTCCACGGAAACATACAAAGTAGGGGAATGTCAAGGTCTGCGTTGTATTAGCAATAACATGCGAGTTCAGAATTGATATCCAAATGCCGTCTAGGACACCAGTTCAGTTTCCGGCATGGTTACAGGGAGGCCTGCTCTTAACAACTCGTATAAGCCCTATTAATGGGAAGGGAGAATTCAACATTTACAACTCAAGTTTGCAGCCGAGTGAAAGACCAGATCTGAACGACAGTGATGATTCATGTTCTGCTTGGAAAGGAGAATCTGGAAATGCATGCATTTTCATTTATCTCTGTATGACTGAAGAGAAAGCTAACTAAGAAGAATCGCTATTTCAACACATAGCCCAACATGGCCTCCACGCAAACATACAAAGTAGGGGAATGTCAAGGTCTGCGTTGTATTCGCAATAACATGCGAGTTCAGAATTGATATCCAAATGCAGTCTAGGACACCAGTTCAGTTTCCGGCATGGTTACAGGGAGGCCTGCTCTCAACAACTCGTATAAGCCCAATCAATGGGAAGGCAGAATTCAACTTTTACAACTCGAGTTTGCAGCCCAGTGAAAGACCATATCTGAAAGACAGTGATGATTCATGTTCTGCTTGGAAAGGAGAATCTGGAAATGCATGCATTTTCATTACTCTCTGTATGCGTAAAGAGAAAGCTAACTAAGAAGAATCGCTATTTCAACACATAGCCCAACATGGCCTCCACGCAAACATACAAAGTAGGGGAATGTCAAGGTCTGCGTTGTATTCGCAATAACATGGGAGTTCAGAATTGATATCCAAATGCAGTCTAGGACACCAGTTCAGTTTCCGGCATGGTTACAGGGAGGCCTGCTCTCAACAACTCGTATAAGCCCTATCAATGGGAAGGCAGAATTCAACTTTTACAACTCGAGTTTGCAGCCCAGTGAAAGACCAGATCTGAAAGACAGTGATGATTCATGTTCTGCTTGGAATGGAGAATCTGGAAATGCATGCATTTTCATTACTCTCTGTATGATTGAAGAGAAAGCAAACTAAGAAGAATCGCTATTTCAACACATAGCCCAACATGGCCTCCACGCAAACATACAAAGTAGGGGAATGTCAAGGTCTGCGTTGTATTCGCAATAACATGGGAGTTCAGAATTGATATCCAAATGCAGTCTAGCACACCAGTTCAGTTTCCGGCATGGTTACAGGGAGGCCTGCTCTCAACAACTCGTATAAGCCCTATCAATGGGAAGGCAGAATTCAACTTTTACAACTCGGGTTTGCAGCCCAGTGAAAGACCAGATCTGAACGACAGTGATGATTCATGTTCTGCTTGGAAAGGAGAATCTGGAAATGCATGCATTTTCATTACTCTCTGTATGACTGAAGAGAAACCTAACTAAGAAGAATCGCTATTTCAACACATAGCCCAACATGGCCTCCACGCAAACATACAAAGTAGGGGAATGTCAAGGTCTGCGTTGTATTCGCAATAACATGGGAGTTCAGAATTGATATCCAAATGCAGTCTAGGACACCAGTTCAGTTTACGGCATGGTTACAGGGAGGCCTGCTCTCAACAACTCGTATAAGCCCAATCAATGGGAAGGCAGAATTCAACTTTTACAACTCGAGTTTGCAGCCCAGTGAAAGACCAGATCTGAAAGACAGTGATGATTCATGTTCTGCTTGGAAAGGAGAATCTGGAAATGCATGAATTTTCATTAATCTCTGTATGCCTGAAGAGAAAGCTAACTAAGAAGAATCGCTATTTCAACACATAGCCCAACATGGCCTCCACGCAAACATACAAAGTAGGGGAATGTCAAGGTCTGCGTTGTATTCGCAATAACATGGGAGTTCAGAATTGATATCCAAATGCAGTCTAGGACACCAGTTCAGTTTCCGGCATGCTTACAGGGAGGCCTGCTCTCAACAACTCGTATAAGCCCTATCAATGGGAAGGCAGAATTCAACTTTTACAACTCGGGTTTGCAGCCCAGTGAAAGACCAGATCTGAAAGACAGTGATGATTCATGTTCTGCTTGGAAAGGAGAATCTGGAAATGCATGCATTTTCATTACTCTCTGTATGATTGAAGAGAAAGCAAACTAAGAAGAATCGCTATTTCAACACATAGCCCAACATGGCCTCCACGCAAACATACAAAGTAGGGGAATGTCAAGGTCTGCGTTGTATTCGCAATAACATGGGAGTTCAGAATTGATATCCAAATGCAGTCTAGGACACCAGTTCAGTTTCCGGCATGGTTACAGGGAGGCCTGCTCTTAACAACTCGTATAAGCCCTATTAATGGGAAGGGAGAATTCAACATTTACAACTCAAGTTTGCAGCCCAGTGAAAGACCAGATCTGAAAGACAGTGATGATTCATGTTCTGCTTGGAAAGGAGAATCTGGAAATGCATGCATTTTCATTTATCTCTGTATGACTGAAGAGAAAGCTAACTAAGAAGAATCGCTATTTCAACACATAGCCCAACATGGCCTCCACGCAAACATACAAAGTAGGGGAATGTCAAGGTCTGCGTTGTATTCGCAATAACATGCGAGTTCAGAATTGATATCCAAATGCAGTCTAGGACACCAGTTCAGTTTCCGGCATGGTTACAGGGAGGCCTGCTCTCAACAACTCGTATAAGCCCTATTAATGGGAAGGGAGAATTCAACATTTACAACTCAAGTTTGCAGCCCAGTGAAAGACCAGATCTGAAAGACAGTGATGATTCATGTTCTGCTTGGAAAGGAGAATCTGGAAATGCATGCATTTTCATTTATCTCTGTATGACTGAAGAGAAAGCTAACTAAGAAGAATCGCTATTTCAACACATAGCCCAACATGGCCTCCACGGAAACATACAAAGTAGGGGAATGTCAAGGTCTGCGTTGTATTAGCAATAACATGCCAGTTCAGAATTGATATCCAAATGCAGTCTAGGACACCAGTTCAGTTTCCGGCATGGTTACAGGGAGGCCTGCTCTCAACAACTCGTATAAGCCCAATCAATGGGAAGGCAGAATTCAACTTTTACAACTCAAGTTTGCAGCCCAGTGAAAGACCAGATCTGAAAGACAGTGATGATTCATGTTCTGCTTGGAAAGGAGAATCTGGAAATGCATGCATTTTCATTTATCTCTGTATGACTGAAGAGAAAGCTAACTAAGAAGAATCGCTATTTCAACACATAGCCCAACATGGCCTCCACGGAAACATACAAAGTAGGGGAATGTCAAGGTCTGCGTTGTATTAGCAATAACATGCGAGTTCAGAATTGATATCCAAATGCCGTCTAGGACACCAGTTCAGTTTCCGGCATGGTTACAGGGAGGCCTGCTCTTAACAACTCGTATAAGCCCTATTAATGGGAAGGGAGAATTCAACATTTACAACTCAAGTTTGCAGCCGAGTGAAAGACCAGATCTGAACGACAGTGATGATTCATGTTCTGCTTGGAAAGGAGAATCTGGAAATGCATGCATTTTCATTTATCTCTGTATGACTGAAGAGAAAGCTAACTAAGAAGAATCGCTATTTCAACACATAGCCCAACATGGCCTCCACGGAAACATACAAAGTAGGGGAATGTCAAGGTCTGCGTTGTATTAGCAATAACATGCCAGTTCAGAATTGATATCCAAATGCAGTCTAGGACACCAGTTCAGTTTCCGGCATGGTTACAGGGAGGCCTGCTCTCAACAACTCGTATAAGCCCAATCAATGGGAAGGCAGAATTCAACTTTTACAACTCAAGTTTGCAGCCCAGTGAAAGACCAGATCTGAAAGACAGTGATGATTCATGTTCTGCTTGGAAAGGAGAATCTGGAAATGCATGCATTTTCATTTATCTCTGTATGACTGAAGAGAAAGCTAACTAAGAAGAATCGCTATTTCAACACATAGCCCAACATGGCCTCCACGCAAACATACAAAGTAGGGGAATGTCAAGGTCTGCGTTGTATTCGCAATAACATGGGAGTTCAGAATTGATATCCAAATGCAGTCTAGGACACCAGTTCAGTTTCCGGCATGGTTACAGGGAGGCCTGCTCTTAACAACTCGTATAAGCCCTATTAATGGGAAGGGAGAATTCAACATTTACAACTCAAGTTTGCAGCCCAGTGAAAGACCAGATCTGAAAGACAGTGATGATTCATGTTCTGCTTGGAAAGGAGAATCTGGAAATGCATGCATTTTCATTTATCTCTGTATGACTGAAGAGAAAGCTAACTAAGAAGAATCGCTATTTCAACACATAGCCCAACATGGCCTCCACGCAAACATACAAAGTAGGGGAATGTCAAGGTCTGCGTTGTATTCGCAATAACATGCGAGTTCAGAATTGATATCCAAATGCAGTCTAGGACACCAGTTCAGTTTCCGGCATGGTTACAGGGAGGCCTGCTCTCAACAACTCGTATAAGCCCTATTAATGGGAAGGGAGAATTCAACATTTACAACTCAAGTTTGCAGCCCAGTGAAAGACCAGATCTGAAAGACAGTGATGATTCATGATCTGCTTGGAAAGGAGAATCTGGAAATGCATGCATTTTCATTTATCTCTGTATGACTGAAGAGAAAGCTAACTAAGAAGAATCGCTATTTCAACACATAGCCCAACATGGCCTCCACGGAAACATACAAGGTAGGGGAATGTCAAGGTCTGCGTTGTATTAGCAATAACATGCCAGTTCAGAATTGATATCCAAATGCAGTCTAGGACACCAGTTCAGTTTCCGGCATGGTTACAGGGAGGCCTGCTCTCAACAACTCGTATAAGCCCAATCAATGGGAAGGCAGAATTCAACTTTTACAACTCAAGTTTGCAGCCCAGTGAAAGACCAGATCTGAAAGACAGTGATGATTCATGTTCTGCTTGGAAAGGAGAATCTGGAAATGCATGCATTTTCATTTATCTCTGTATGACTGAAGAGAAAGCTAACTAAGAAGAATCGCTATTTCAACACATAGCCCAACATGGCCTCCACGGAAACATACAAAGTAGGGGAATGTCAAGGTCTGCGTTGTATTAGCAATAACATGCGAGTTCAGAATTGATATCCAAATGCCGTCTAGGACACCAGTTCAGTTTCCGGCATGGTTACAGGGAGGCCTGCTCTTAACAACTCGTATAAGCCCTATTAATGGGAAGGGAGAATTCAACATTTACAACTCAAGTTTGCAGCCGAGTGAAAGACCAGATCTGAACGACAGTGATGATTCATGTTCTGCTTGGAAAGGAGAATCTGGAAATGCATGAATTTTCATTAATCTCTGTATGCCTGAAGAGAAAGCTAACTAAGAAGAATCGCTATTTCAACACATAGCCCAACATGGCCTCCACGCAAACATACAAAGTAGGGGAATGTCAAGGTCTGCGTTGTATTCGCAATAACATGGGAGTTCAGAATTGATATCCAAATGCAGTCTAGGACACCAGTTCAGTTTCCGGCATGCTTACAGGGAGGCCTGCTCTCAACAACTCGTATAAGCCCTATCAATGGGAAGGCAGAATTCAACTTTTACAACTCGGGTTTGCAGCCCAGTGAAAGACCAGATCTGAAAGACAGTGATGATTCATGTTCTGCTTGGAAAGGAGAATCTGGAAATGCATGCATTTTCATTACTCTCTGTATGATTGAAGAGAAAGCAAACTAAGAAGAATCGCTATTTCAACACATAGCCCAACATGGCCTCCACGCAAACATACAAAGTAGGGGAATGTCAAGGTCTGCGTTGTATTCGCAATAACATGGGAGTTCAGAATTGATATCCAAATGCAGTCTAGGACACCAGTTCAGTTTCCGGCATGGTTACAGGGAGGCCTGCTCTTAACAACTCGTATAAGCCCTATTAATGGGAAGGGAGAATTCAACATTTACAACTCAAGTTTGCAGCCCAGTGAAAGACCAGATCTGAAAGACAGTGATGATTCATGTTCTGCTTGGAAAGGAGAATCTGGAAATGCATGCATTTTCATTTATCTCTGTATGACTGAAGAGAAAGCTAACTAAGAAGAATCGCTATTTCAACACATAGCCCAACATGGCCTCCACGCAAACATACAAAGTAGGGGAATGTCAAGGTCTGCGTTGTATTCGCAATAACATGCGAGTTCAGAATTGATATCCAAATGCAGTCTAGGACACCAGTTCAGTTTCCGGCATGGTTACAGGGAGGCCTGCTCTCAACAACTCGTATAAGCCCAATCAATGGGAAGGCAGAATTCAACTTTTACAACTCAAGTTTGCAGCCCAGTGAAAGACCAGATCTGAAAGACAGTGATGATTCATGTTCTGCTTGGAAAGGAGAATCTGGAAATGCATGCATTTTCATTTATCTCTGTATGACTGAAGAGAAAGCTAACTAAGAAGAATCGCTATTTCAACACATAGCCCAACATGGCCTCCACGGAAACATACAAAGTAGGGGAATGTCAAGGTCTGCGTTGTATTAGCAATAACATGCGAGTTCAGAATTGATATCCAAATGCCGTCTAGGACACCAGTTCAGTTTCCGGCATGGTTACAGGGAGGCCTGCTCTTAACAACTCGTATAAGCCCTATTAATGGGAAGGGAGAATTCAACATTTACAACTCAAGTTTGCAGCCGAGTGAAAGACCAGATCTGAACGACAGTGATGATTCATGTTCTGCTTGGAAAGGAGAATCTGGAAATGCATGCATTTTCATTTATCTCTGTATGACTGAAGAGAAAGCTAACTAAGAAGAATCGCTATTTCAACACATAGCCCAACATGGCCTCCACGGAAACATACAAAGTAGGGGAATGTCAAGGTCTGCGTTGTATTAGCAATAACATGCCAGTTCAGAATTGATATCCAAATGCAGTCTAGGACACCAGTTCAGTTTCCGGCATGGTTACAGGGAGGCCTGCTCTCAACAACTCGTATAAGCCCAATCAATGGGAAGGCAGAATTCAACTTTTACAACTCAAGTTTGCAGCCCAGTGAAAGACCAGATCTGAAAGACAGTGATGATTCATGTTCTGCTTGGAAAGGAGAATCTGGAAATGCATGCATTTTCATTTATCTCTGTATGACTGAAGAGAAAGCTAACTAAGAAGAATCGCTATTTCAACACATAGCCCAACATGGCCTCCACGCAAACATACAAAGTAGGGGAATGTCAAGGTCTGCGTTGTATTCGCAATAACATGGGAGTTCAGAATTGATATCCAAATGCAGTCTAGGACACCAGTTCAGTTTCCGGCATGGTTACAGGGAGGCCTGCTCTTAACAACTCGTATAAGCCCTATTAATGGGAAGGGAGAATTCAACATTTACAACTCAAGTTTGCAGCCCAGTGAAAGACCAGATCTGAAAGACAGTGATGATTCATGTTCTGCTTGGAAAGGAGAATCTGGAAATGCATGCATTTTCATTTATCTCTGTATGACTGAAGAGAAAGCTAACTAAGAAGAATCGCTATTTCAACACATAGCCCAACATGGCCTCCACGCAAACATACAAAGTAGGGGAATGTCAAGGTCTGCGTTGTATTCGCAATAACATGCGAGTTCAGAATTGATATCCAAATGCAGTCTAGGACACCAGTTCAGTTTCCGGCATGGTTACAGGGAGGCCTGCTCTCAACAACTCGTATAAGCCCTATTAATGGGAAGGGAGAATTCAACATTTACAACTCAAGTTTGCAGCCCAGTGAAAGACCAGATCTGAAAGACAGTGATGATTCATGTTCTGCTTGGAAAGGAGAATCTGGAAATGCATGCATTTTCATTTATCTCTGTATGACTGAAGAGAAAGCTAACTAAGAAGAATCGCTATTTCAACACATAGCCCAACATGGCCTCCACGGAAACATACAAAGTAGGGGAATGTCAAGGTCTGCGTTGTATTAGCAATAACATGCCAGTTCAGAATTGATATCCAAATGCAGTCTAGGACACCAGTTCAGTTTCCGGCATGGTTACAGGGAGGCCTGCTCTCAACAACTCGTATAAGCCCAATCAATGGGAAGGCAGAATTCAACTTTTACAACTCAAGTTTGCAGCCCAGTGAAAGACCAGATCTGAAAGACAGTGATGATTCATGTTCTGCTTGGAAAGGAGAATCTGGAAATGCATGCATTTTCATTTATCTCTGTATGACTGAAGAGAAAGCTAACTAAGAAGAATCGCTATTTCAACACATAGCCCAACATGGCCTCCACGGAAACATACAAAGTAGGGGAATGTCAAGGTCTGCGTTGTATTAGCAATAACATGCGAGTTCAGAATTGATATCCAAATGCCGTCTAGGACACCAGTTCAGTTTCCGGCATGGTTACAGGGAGGCCTGCTCTTAACAACTCGTATAAGCCCTATTAATGGGAAGGGAGAATTCAACATTTACAACTCAAGTTTGCAGCCGAGTGAAAGACCAGATCTGAACGACAGTGATGATTCATGTTCTGCTTGGAAAGGAGAATCTGGAAATGCATGCATTTTCATTTATCTCTGTATGACTGAAGAGAAAGCTAACTAAGAAGAATCGCTATTTCAACACATAGCCCAACATGGCCTCCACGGAAACATACAAAGTAGGGGAATGTCAAGGTCTGCGTTGTATTAGCAATAACATGCCAGTTCAGAATTGATATCCAAATGCAGTCTAGGACACCAGTTCAGTTTCCGGCATGGTTACAGGGAGGCCTGCTCTCAACAACTCGTATAAGCCCAATCAATGGGAAGGCAGAATTCAACTTTTACAACTCAAGTTTGCAGCCCAGTGAAAGACCAGATCTGAAAGACAGTGATGATTCATGTTCTGCTTGGAAAGGAGAATCTGGAAATGCATGCATTTTCATTTATCTCTGTATGACTGAAGAGAAAGCTAACTAAGAAGAATCGCTATTTCAACACATAGCCCAACATGGCCTCCACGGAAACATACAAAGTAGGGGAATGTCAAGGTCTGCGTTGTATTAGCAATAACATGCGAGTTCAGAATTGATATCCAAATGCCGTCTAGGACACCAGTTCAGTTTCCGGCACGGTTACAGGGAGGCCTGCTCTTAACAACTCGTATAAGCCCTATTAATGGGAAGGGAGAATTCAACATTTACAACTCAAGTTTGCAGCCCAGTGAAAGACCAGATCTGAACGACAGTGATGATTCATGTTCTGCTTGGAAAGGAGAATCTGGAAATGCATGCATTTTCATTTATCTCTGTATGACTGAAGAGAAAGCTAACTAAGAAGAATCGCTATTTCAACACATAGCCCAACATGGCCTCCACGGAAACATACAAAGTAGGGGAATGTCAAGGTCTGCGTTGTATTCGCAATAACATGGGAGTTCAGAATTGATATCCAAATGCAGTCTAGCACACCAGTTCAGTTTCCGGCATGGTTACAGGGAGGCCTGCTCTCAACAACTCGTATAAGCCCTATCAATGGGAAGGCAGAATTCAACTTTTACAACTCGGGTTTGCAGCCCAGTGAAAGACCAGATCTGAACGACAGTGATGATTCATGTTCTGCTTGGAAAGGAGAATCTGGAAATGCATGCATTTTCATTACTCTCTGTATGACTGAAGAGAAACCTAACTAAGAAGAATCGCTATTTCAACACATAGCCCAACATGGCCTCCACGCAAACATACAAAGTAGGGGAATGTCAAGGTCTGCGTTGTATTCGCAATAACATGGGAGTTCAGAATTGATATCCAAATGCAGTCTAGGACACCAGTTCAGTTTACGGCATGGTTACAGGGAGGCCTGCTCTCAACAACTCGTATAAGCCCTATCAATGGGAAGGCAGAATTCAACTTTTACAACTCGAGTTTGCAGCCCAGTGAAAGACCAGATCTGAAAGACAGTGATGATTCATGTTCTGCTTGGAAAGGAGAATCTGGAAATGCATGAATTTTCATTAATCTCTGTATGCCTGAAGAGAAAGCTAACTAAGAAGAATCGCTATTTCAACACATAGCCCAACATGGCCTCCACGCAAACATACAAAGTAGGGGAATGTCAAGGTCTGCGTTGTATTCGCAATAACATGGGAGTTCAGAATTGATATCCAAATGCAGTCTAGGACACCAGTTCAGTTTCCGGCATGCTTACAGGGAGGCCTGCTCTCAACAACTCGTATAAGCCCTATCAATGGGAAGGCAGAATTCAACTTTTACAACTCGGGTTTGCAGCCCAGTGAAAGACCAGATCTGAAAGACAGTGATGATTCATGTTCTGCTTGGAAAGGAGAATCTGGAAATGCATGCATTTTCATTACTCTCTGTATGATTGAAGAGAAAGCAAACTAAGAAGAATCGCTATTTCAACACATAGCCCAACATGGCCTCCACGCAAACATACAAAGTAGGGGAATGTCAAGGTCTGCGTTGTATTCGCAATAACATGGGAGTTCAGAATTGATATCCAAATGCAGTCTAGGACACCAGTTCAGTTTCCGGCATGGTTACAGGGAGGCCTGCTCTTAACAACTCGTATAAGCCCTATTAATGGGAAGGGAGAATTCAACATTTACAACTCAAGTTTGCAGCCCAGTGAAAGACCAGATCTGAAAGACAGTGATGATTCATGTTCTGCTTGGAAAGGAGAATCTGGAAATGCATGCATTTTCATTTATCTCTGTATGACTGAAGAGAAAGCTAACTAAGAAGAATCGCTATTTCAACACATAGCCCAACATGGCCTCCACGCAAACATACAAAGTAGGGGAATGTCAAGGTCTGCGTTGTATTCGCAATAACATGCGAGTTCAGAATTGATATCCAAATGCAGTCTAGCACACCAGTTCAGTTTCCGGCATGGTTACAGGGAGGCCTGCTCTCAACAACTCGTATAAGCCCTATCAATGGGAAGGCAGAATTCAACTTTTACAACTCGGGTTTGCAGCCCAGTGAAAGACCAGATCTGAACGACAGTGATGATTCATGTTCTGCTTGGAAAGGAGAATCTGGAAATGCATGCATTTTCATTACTCTCTGTATGACTGAAGAGAAACCTAACTAAGAAGAATCGCTATTTCAACACATAGCCCAACATGGCCTCCACGCAAACATACAAAGTAGGGGAATGTCAAGGTCTGCGTTGTATTCGCAATAACATGGGAGTTCAGAATTGATATCCAAATGCAGTCTAGGACACCAGTTCAGTTTACGGCATGGTTACAGGGAGGCCTGCTCTCAACAACTCGTATAAGCCCTATCAATGGGAAGGCAGAATTCAACTTTTACAACTCGAGTTTGCAGCCCAGTGAAAGACCAGATCTGAAAGACAGTGATGATTCATGTTCTGCTTGGAAAGGAGAATCTGGAAATGCATGAATTTTCATTAATCTCTGTATGCCTGAAGAGAAAGCTAACTAAGAAGAATCGCTATTTCAACACATAGCCCAACATGGCCTCCACGCAAACATACAAAGTAGGGGAATGTCAAGGTCTGCGTTGTATTCGCAATAACATGGGAGTTCAGAATTGATATCCAAATGCAGTCTAGGACACCAGTTCAGTTTCCGGCATGCTTACAGGGAGGCCTGCTCTCAACAACTCGTATAAGCCCTATCAATGGGAAGGCAGAATTCAACTTTTACAACTCGGGTTTGCAGCCCAGTGAAAGACCAGATCTGAAAGACAGTGATGATTCATGTTCTGCTTGGAAAGGAGAATCTGGAAATGCATGCATTTTCATTACTCTCTGTATGATTGAAGAGAAAGCAAACTAAGAAGAATCGCTATTTCAACACATAGCCCAACATGGCCTCCACGCAAACATACAAAGTAGGGGAATGTCAAGGTCTGCGTTGTATTCGCAATAACATGGGAGTTCAGAATTGATATCCAAATGCAGTCTAGGACACCAGTTCAGTTTCCGGCATGGTTACAGGGAGGCCTGCTCTTAACAACTCGTATAAGCCCTATTAATGGGAAGGGAGAATTCAACATTTACAACTCAAGTTTGCAGCCCAGTGAAAGACCAGATCTGAAAGACAGTGATGATTCATGTTCTGCTTGGAAAGGAGAATCTGGAAATGCATGCATTTTCATTTATCTCTGTATGACTGAAGAGAAAGCTAACTAAGAAGAATCGCTATTTCAACACATAGCCCAACATGGCCTCCACGCAAACATACAAAGTAGGGGAATGTCAAGGTCTGCGTTGTATTCGCAATAACATGCGAGTTCAGAATTGATATCCAAATGCAGTCTAGGACACCAGTTCAGTTTCCGGCATGGTTACAGGGAGGCCTGCTCTCAACAACTCGTATAAGCCCTATTAATGGGAAGGGAGAATTCAACATTTACAACTCAAGTTTGCAGCCCAGTGAAAGACCAGATCTGAAAGACAGTGATGATTCATGTTCTGCTTGGAAAGGAGAATCTGGAAATGCATGCATTTTCATTTATCTCTGTATGACTGAAGAGAAAGCTAACTAAGAAGAATCGCTATTTCAACACATAGCCCAACATGGCCTCCACGGAAACATACAAAGTAGGGGAATGTCAAGGTCTGCGTTGTATTAGCAATAACATGCCAGTTCAGAATTGATATCCAAATGCAGTCTAGGACACCAGTTCAGTTTCCGGCATGGTTACAGGGAGGCCTGCTCTCAACAACTCGTATAAGCCCAATCAATGGGAAGGCAGAATTCAACTTTTACAACTCAAGTTTGCAGCCCAGTGAAAGACCAGATCTGAAAGACAGTGATGATTCATGTTCTGCTTGGAAAGGAGAATCTGGAAATGCATGCATTTTCATTTATCTCTGTATGACTGAAGAGAAAGCTAACTAAGAAGAATCGCTATTTCAACACATAGCCCAACATGGCCTCCACGGAAACATACAAAGTAGGGGAATGTCAAGGTCTGCGTTGTATTAGCAATAACATGCGAGTTCAGAATTGATATCCAAATGCCGTCTAGGACACCAGTTCAGTTTCCGGCATGGTTACAGGGAGGCCTGCTCTTAACAACTCGTATAAGCCCTATTAATGGGAAGGGAGAATTCAACATTTACAACTCAAGTTTGCAGCCGAGTGAAAGACCAGATCTGAACGACAGTGATGATTCATGTTCTGCTTGGAAAGGAGAATCTGGAAATGCATGCATTTTCATTTATCTCTGTATGACTGAAGAGAAAGCTAACTAAGAAGAATCGCTATTTCAACACATAGCCCAACATGGCCTCCACGGAAACATACAAAGTAGGGGAATGTCAAGGTCTGCGTTGTATTAGCAATAACATGCCAGTTCAGAATTGATATCCAAATGCAGTCTAGGACACCAGTTCAGTTTCCGGCATGGTTACAGGGAGGCCTGCTCTCAACAACTCGTATAAGCCCAATCAATGGAAGGCAGAATTCAACTTTTACAACTCAAGTTTGCAGCCCAGTGAAAGACCAGATCTGAAAGACAGTGATGATTCATGTTCTGCTTGGAAAGGAGAATCTGGAAATGCATGCATTTTCATTTATCTCTGTATGACTGAAGAGAAAGCTAACTAAGAAGAATCGCTATTTCAACACATAGCCCAACATGGCCTCCACGCAAACATACAAAGTAGGGGAATGTCAAGGTCTGCGTTGTATTCGCAATAACATGGGAGTTCAGAATTGATATCCAAATGCAGTCTAGGACACCAGTTCAGTTTCCGGCATGGTTACAGGGAGGCCTGCTCTTAACAACTCGTATAAGCCCTATTAATGGGAAGGGAGAATTCAACATTTACAACTCAAGTTTGCAGCCCAGTGAAAGACCAGATCTGAAAGACAGTGATGATTCATGTTCTGCTTGGAAAGGAGAATCTGGAAATGCATGCATTTTCATTTATCTCTGTATGACTGAAGAGAAAGCTAACTAAGAAGAATCGCTATTTCAACACATAGCCCAACATGGCCTCCACGCAAACATACAAAGTAGGGGAATGTCAAGGTCTGCGTTGTATTCGCAATAACATGCGAGTTCAGAATTGATATCCAAATGCAGTCTAGGACACCAGTTCAGTTTCCGGCATGGTTACAGGGAGGCCTGCTCTCAACAACTCGTATAAGCCCTATTAATGGAAGGGAGAATTCAACATTTACAACTCAAGTTTGCAGCCCAGTGAAAGACCAGATCTGAAAGACAGTGATGATTCATGTTCTGCTTGGAAAGGAGAATCTGGAAATGCATGCATTTTCATTTATCTCTGTATGACTGAAGAGAAAGCTAACTAAGAAGAATCGCTATTTCAACACATAGCCCAACATGGCCTCCACGGAAACATACAAAGTAGGGGAATGTCAAGGTCTGCGTTGTATTAGCAATAACATGCCAGTTCAGAATTGATATCCAAATGCAGTCTAGGACACCAGTTCAGTTTCCGGCATGGTTACAGGGAGGCCTGCTCTCAACAACTCGTATAAGCCCAATCAATGGGAAGGCAGAATTCAACTTTTACAACTCAAGTTTGCAGCCCAGTGAAAGACCAGATCTGAAAGACAGTGATGATTCATGTTCTGCTTGGAAAGGAGAATCTGGAAATGCATGCATTTTCATTTATCTCTGTATGACTGAAGAGAAAGCTAACTAAGAAGAATCGCTATTTCAACACATAGCCCAACATGGCCTCCACGGAAACATACAAAGTAGGGGAATGTCAAGGTCTGCGTTGTATTAGCAATAACATGCGAGTTCAGAATTGATATCCAAATGCCGTCTAGGACACCAGTTCAGTTTCCGGCATGGTTACAGGGAGGCCTGCTCTTAACAACTCGTATAAGCCCTATTAATGGGAAGGGAGAATTCAACATTTACAACTCAAGTTTGCAGCCGAGTGAAAGACCAGATCTGAACGACAGTGATGATTCATGTTCTGCTTGGAAAGGAGAATCTGGAAATGCATGCATTTTCATTTATCTCTGTATGACTGAAGAGAAAGCTAACTAAGAAGAATCGCTATTTCAACACATAGCCCAACATGGCCTCCACGGAAACATACAAAGTAGGGGAATGTCAAGGTCTGCGTTGTATTAGCAATAACATGCCAGTTCAGAATTGATATCCAAATGCAGTCTAGGACACCAGTTCAGTTTCCGGCATGGTTACAGGGAGGCCTGCTCTCAACAACTCGTATAAGCCCAATCAATGGGAAGGCAGAATTCAACTTTTACAACTCAAGTTTGCAGCCCAGTGAAAGACCAGATCTGAAAGACAGTGATGATTCATGTTCTGCTTGGAAAGGAGAATCTGGAAATGCATGCATTTTCATTTATCTCTGTATGACTGAAGAGAAAGCTAACTAAGAAGAATCGCTATTTCAACACATAGCCCAACATGGCCTCCACGGAAACATACAAAGTAGGGGAATGTCAAGGTCTGCGTTTTATTAGCAATAACATGCGAGTTCAGAATTGATATCCAAATGCCGTCTAGGACACCAGTTCAGTTTCCGGCACGGTTACAGGGAGGCCTGCTCTTAACAACTCGTATAAGCCCTATTAATGGGAAGGGAGAATTCAACATTTACAACTCAAGTTTGCAGCCCAGTGAAAGACCAGATCTGAACGACAGTGATGATTCATGTTCTGCTTGGAAAGGAGAATCTGGAAATGCATGCATTTTCATTTATCTCTGTATGACTGAAGAGAAAGCTAACTAAGAAGAATCGCTATTTCAACACATAGCCCAACATGGCCTCCACGGAAACATACAAAGTAGGGGAATGTCAAGGTCTGCGTTGTATTAGCAATAACATGCCAGTTCAGAATTGATATCCAAATGCCGTCTAGGACACCAGTTCAGTTTCCGGCATGGTTACATGCAGGCCTGCTCTCAACAACTCGTATAAGCCCAATCAATGGGAAGGCAGAATTCAACTTTTACAACTCGAGTTTGCAGCCCAGTGAAAGACCAGATCTGAAAGACAGTGATGATTCATGTTCTGCTTGGAAAGGAGAATCTGGAAATGCATGCATTTTCATTTATCTCTGTATGACTGAAGAGAAAGCTAACTAAGGAGAATCGCTATTTCAACACATAGCCCAACATGGCCTCAACGCAAACATACAAAGTAGGGGAATGTCAAGGTCTGCGTTGTATTAGCAATAACATGCGAGTTCAGAATTGATATCCAAATGCAGTCTAGGACACCAGTTCAGTTTCCGGCATGGTTACAGGGAGGCCTGCTCTCAACAACTCGTATAAGCCCTATCAATGGGAAGGCAGAATTCAACTTTTACAACTCGGGTTTGCAGCCCAGTGAAAGACCAGATCTGAAAGACAGTGATGATTCATGTTCTGCTTGGAAAGGAGAATCTGGAAATGCATGCATTTTCATTACTCTCTGTATGATTGAAGAGAAAGCAAACTAAGAAGAATCGCTATTTCAACACATAGCCCAACATGGCCTCCACGCAAACATACAAAGTAGGGGAATGTCAAGGTCTGCGTTGTATTCGCAATAACATGGGAGTTCAGAATTGATATCCAAATGCAGTCTAGGACACCAGTTCAGTTTCCGGCATGGTTACAGGGAGGCCTGCTCTTAACAACTCGTATAAGCCCTATTAATGGGAAGGGAGAATTCAACATTTACAACTCAAGTTTGCAGCCCAGTGAAAGACCAGATCTGAAAGACAGTGATGATTCATGTTCTGCTTGGAAAGGAGAATCTGGAAATGCATGCATTTTCATTTATCTCTGTATGACTGAAGAGAAAGCTAACTAAGAAGAATCGCTATTTCAACACATAGCCCAACATGGCCTCCACGCAAACATACAAAGTAGGGGAATGTCAAGGTCTGCGTTGTATTCGCAATAACATGCGAGTTCAGAATTGATATCCAAATGCAGTCTAGGACACCAGTTCAGTTTCCGGCATGGTTACAGGGAGGCCTGCTCTCAACAACTCGTATAAGCCCTATTAATGGGAAGGGAGAATTCAACATTTACAACTCAAGTTTGCAGCCCAGTGAAAGACCAGATCTGAAAGACAGTGATGATTCATGTTCTGCTTGGAAAGGAGAATCTGGAAATGCATGCATTTTCATTTATCTCTGTATGACTGAAGAGAAAGCTAACTAAGAAGAATCGCTATTTCAACACATAGCCCAACATGGCCTCCACGGAAACATACAAAGTAGGGGAATGTCAAGGTCTGCGTTGTATTAGCAATAACATGCCAGTTCAGAATTGATATCCAAATGCAGTCTAGGACACCAGTTCAGTTTCCGGCATGGTTACAGGGAGGCCTGCTCTCAACAACTCGTATAAGCCCAATCAATGGGAAGGCAGAATTCAACTTTTACAACTCAAGTTTGCAGCCCAGTGAAAGACCAGATCTGAAAGACAGTGATGATTCATGTTCTGCTTGGAAAGGAGAATCTGGAAATGCATGCATTTTCATTTATCTCTGTATGACTGAAGAGAAAGCTAACTAAGAAGAATCGCTATTTCAACACATAGCCCAACATGGCCTCCACGGAAACATACAAAGTAGGGGAATGTCAAGGTCTGCGTTGTATTAGCAATAACATGCGAGTTCAGAATTGATATCCAAATGCCGTCTAGGACACCAGTTCAGTTTCCGGCATGGTTACAGGGAGGCCTGCTCTTAACAACTCGTATAAGCCCTATTAATGGGAAGGCAGAATTCAACTTTTACAACTCGAGTTTGCAGCCCAGTGAAAGACCAGATCTGAAAGACAGTGATGATTCATGTTCTGCTTGGAAAGGAGAATCTTGAAATGCATGCATTTTCATTTATCTCTGTATGACTGAAGAGAAAGCTAACTAAGAAGAATCGCTATTTCAACACATAGCCCAACATGGCCTCCACGCAAACATACAAAGTAGGGGAATGTCAAGGTCTGCGTTGTATTCGCAATAACATGCCAGTTCAGAATTGATATCCAAATGCCGTCTAGGACACCAGTTCAGTTTCCGGCATGGTTACATGCAGGCCTGCTCTCAACAACTCGTATAAGCCCAATCAATGGGAAGGCAGAATTCAACTTTTACAACTCGAGTTTGCAGCCCAGTGAAAGACCAGATCTGAAAGACAGTGATGATTCATGTTCTGCTTGGAAAGGAGAATCTGGAAATGCATGCATTTTCATTTATCTCTGTATGACTGAAGAGAAAGCTAACTAAGAAGAATCGCTATTTCAACACATAGCCCAACATGGCCTCCACGGAAACATACAAAGTAGGGGAATGTCAAGGTCTGCGTTGTATTAGCAATAACATGCCAGTTCAGAATTGATATCCAAATGCAGTCTAGGACACCAGTTCAGTTTCCGGCATGGTTACAGGGAGGCCTGCTCTCAACAACTCGTATAAGCCCAATCAATGGGAAGGCAGAATTCAACTTTTACAACTCAAGTTTGCAGCCCAGTGAAAGACCAGATCTGAAAGACAGTGATGATTCATGTTCTGCTTGGAAAGGAGAATCTGGAAATGCATGCATTTTCATTTATCTCTGTATGACTGAAGAGAAAGCTAACTAAGAAGAATCGCTATTTCAACACATAGCCCAACATGGCCTCCACGCAAACATACAAAGTAGGGGAATGTCAAGGTCTGCGTTGTATTCGCAATAACATGGGAGTTCAGAATTGATATCCAAATGCAGTCTAGGACACCAGTTCAGTTTCCGGCATGGTTACAGGGAGGCCTGCTCTTAACAACTCGTATAAGCCCTATTAATGGGAAGGGAGAATTCAACATTTACAACTCAAGTTTGCAGCCCAGTGAAAGACCAGATCTGAAAGACAGTGATGATTCATGTTCTGCTTGGAAAGGAGAATCTGGAAATGCATGCATTTTCATTTATCTCTGTATGACTGAAGAGAAAGCTAACTAAGAAGAATCGCTATTTCAACACATAGCCCAACATGGCCTCCACGCAAACATACAAAGTAGGGGAATGTCAAGGTCTGCGTTGTATTCGCAATAACATGCGAGTTCAGAATTGATATCCAAATGCAGTCTAGGACACCAGTTCAGTTTCCGGCATGGTTACAGGGAGGCCTGCTCTCAACAACTCGTATAAGCCCTATTAATGGGAAGGGAGAATTCAACATTTACAACTCAAGTTTGCAGCCCAGTGAAAGACCAGATCTGAAAGACAGTGATGATTCATGTTCTGCTTGGAAAGGAGAATCTGGAAATGCATGCATTTTCATTTATCTCTGTATGACTGAAGAGAAAGCTAACTAAGACGAATCGCTATTTCAACACATAGCCCAACATGGCCTCCACGGAAACATACAAAGTAGGGGAATGTCAAGGTCTGCGTTGTATTAGCAATAACATGCCAGTTCAGAATTGATATCCAAATGCAGTCTAGGACACCAA
>NW_026948409.1:0-50915 GCF_035149785.1 Candoia aspera | reverse complement strand
TGAACACCGCATGAGATTCGGGGTGGAATGTAAGGGTTAGGAGTGCTTTTGCATGCTGGATTTGGGACGGCACAATTTTTGGCCCAGAAATCCAAAAATTCCTGACCCCGGGGTCAGGAAAACCTCACAGGGCGAGCCCGGCGGAATCAGGCCGAATGCAAAAATGAACACCGCCATGAGATTCGGGGTGGAATGTAAGGGTTAGGAGTGCTTTTGCATGCTGGATTTGGGACGGCACAATTTTTGGCCCAGAAATCCAAAAATTGCTGACCCCGGGGTCAGGAAAAGCTCACGGGGTGAGCCCGGCGGAATCAGGCCGAATGCAAAAATGAACACCGCCATGAGATTTGGGGTGGAATGTAAGGGATAGGAGTGCTTTTGCATGCTGGATTTGGGACGGCAGCAATTTTTGGCCCAGAAATCCAAAAATTGCTGACCCCGGGGTCAGGAAAACCTCACGGGGCGAGCCCGGCGGAGTCAGGCCGAATGCAAAAATGAACACCGCCATGAGATTCGGGGGTGGAATGTAAGGGTTAGGAGTGCTTTTGCATGCTGGATTTGGGACGGCACAATTTTTGGCCCAGAAATCCAAAAATTCCTGACCCCGGGGTCAGGAAAACCTCACGGGGCGAGCCTGGCGGAATCAGGCCGAATGCAAAAATGAACACCGCCATGAGATTCGTGGTGGAATGTAAGGGTTAGGAGTGCTTTTGCATGCTGGATTTGGGACGGCACAATTTTTTGGCCCAGAAATCCAAAAATTCCTGACCCCGGGGTCAGGAAAACCTCACGGGGCGAGCCCGGCGGAATCAGGCCGAATGCAAAAATGAACACCGCCATGAGATTCGGGGTGGAATGTAAGGGTTAGGAGTGCTTTTGCATGCTGGATTTGGGACGGCACAATTTTTGGCCCAGAAATCCAAAAATTCCTGACCCCGGGGTCAGGAAAACCTCACGGGGCGAGCCCGGCGGAATCAGGCCGAATGCAAAAATGAACACCGCCATGAGATTCGGGGTGGAATGTAAGGGTTAGGAGTGCTTTTGCATGCTGGATTTGGGACGGCACAATTTTTGGCCCAGAAATCCAAAAATTCCTGACCCCGGGGTCAGGAAAAGCTCACGGGGCGAGCCCGGCGGAATCAGGCCGAATGCAAGAATGAACACCGCCATGAGATTCGGGGTGGAATGTAAGGGTTTGGAGTGCTTTTGCATGCTGGATTTGGGACGGCACAATTTTTGGCCCAGAAATAAAACCTCACGGGACGAGCCCGGCGGAATCAGGCCGAATGCAAAAATGAACACCGCCATGAGATTCGGGGTGGAATGTAAGGGTTAGGAGTGCTTTTGCATGCTAGATTTGGGACGGCACAATTTTTGGCCCAGAAATCCAAAAATTGCTGACCCCGGGGTCAGGAAAACCTCAAGGGGCGAGCCCGGCGGAATCAGGCCGAATGCAAAAATGAACACCGCCATGAGATTCGGGGTGGAATGTAAGGGTTAGGAGTGCTTTTGCATGCTGGATTTGGGACGGCACAATTTTTGGCCCAGAAATCCAAAAATTCCTGACCCCGGGGTCGGGAAAACCTCACGGGGCGAGCCCGGCGGAATCAGGCCGAATGCAAAAATGAACACCGCCATGAGATTCGGGGTGGAATGTTAGGGTTAGGAGTGCTTTTGCATGCTGGATTTGGGACGGCACAATATTTGGCCCAGAAATCCAAAAATTCCTGACCCCGGGGTCAGGAAAACCTCACGGGGCGAGCCCGGCGGAATCAGGCCGAATGCAAAAATGAACACCGCCATGAGATTCGGGGTGGAATGTAAGGGTTAGGAGTGCTTTTGCATGCTGGATTTGGGACGGCACAATTTTTGGCCCAGAAATCCAAAAATTCCTGACCCCGGGGTCAGGAAAAGCTCACGGGGTGAGCCCGGCGGAATCAGGCCGAATGCAAAAATGAACACCGCCATGAGATTCGGGGTGGAATGTAAGGGATAGGTGTGCTTTTGCATGCTGGATTTGGGACGGCACAATTTTTGGCCCACAAATCCAAAAATTCCTGACCCCGGGGTCAGGAAAAGCTCACGGGGTGAGCCTGGCGGAATCAGGCCGAATGCAAAAATGAACACCGCCATGAGATTCGGGGTGTAATGTAAGGGATAGGAGTGCTTTTGCATGCTGGATTTGGGACGGCACAATTTTTGGCCCAGAAATCCAAAAATTGCTGACCCCGGGGTCAGGAAAACCTCACGGGGCGAGCCCGGCGGAATCAGGCCGAATGCAAAAATGAACACCGCCATGAGATTCGGGGTGGAATGTAAGGGTTAGGAGTGCTTTTGCATGCTGGATTTGGGACGGCACAATTTTTGGCCCAGAAATCCAAAAATTCCTGACCCCGGGGTCAGGAAAACCTCACGGGGCGAGCCTGGCGGAATCAGGCCGATTGCAAAAATGAACACCGCCATGAGATTCGTGGTGGAATGTAAGGGTTAGGAGTGCTTTTGCATGCTGGATTTGGGACGGCACAATTTTTGGCCCAGAAATCCAAAAATTCCTGACCCCGGGGTCAGGAAAACCTCACGGGGCGAGCCCGGCGGAATCAGGCCGAATGCAAAAATGAACACCGCCATGAGATTCGGGGTGGAATGTAAGGGTTAGGAGTGCTTTTGCATGCTGGATTTGGGACGGCACAATTTTTGGCCCAGAAATCCAAAAATTCCTGACCCCGGGGTCAGGAAAACCTCACGGGGCGAGCCCGGCGGAATCAGGCCGAATGCAAAAATGGACACCGCCATGAGATTCGGGGGTGGAATGTAAGGGTTAGGAGTGCTTTTGCATGCTGGATTTGGGACGGCACAATTTTTGGCCCAGAAATCCAAAAATTCCTGACCCCGGGGTCAGGAAAACCTCACGGGGCGAGCCCGGCGGAATCAGGCCGAATGCAAAAATGAACACCGCCATGAGATTCGGGGTGGAATGTAAGGGTTAGGAGTGCTTTTGCATGCTGGATTTGGGACGGCACAATTTTTGGCCCAGAAATCCAAAAATTCCTGACCCCGGGGTCAGGAAAACCTCACGGGGCGAGCCCGGCGGAATCAGGCCGAATGCAAAAATGAACACCGCCATGAGATTCGGGGTGGAATGTAAGGGTTAGGAGTGCTTTTGCATGCTGGATTTGGGACGGCACAATATTTGGCCCAGAAATCCAAAAATTCCTGACCCCGGGGTCAGGAAAACCTCACGGGGCGAGCCCGGCGGAATCAGGCCGAATGCAAAAATGAACACCGCCATGAGATTCGGGGTGGAATGTAAGGGGTAGGAGTGCTTTTGCATGCTGGATTTGGGACGGCACAATTTTTGGCCCAGAAATCCAAAAATTCCTGACCCCGGGGTCAGGAAAAGCTCACGGGGTGAGCCCGGCGGAATCAGGCCGAATGCAAAAATGAACACCGCCATGAGATTCGGGGTGAAATGTAAGGGTTAGGAGTGCTTTTGCATGCTGGATTTGGGACGGCACAATTTTTGGCCCAGAAATCCAAAAATTCCTGACCCCGGGGTCAGGAAAACCTCACGGGGCGAGCCCGGCAGAATCAGGCCGAATGCAAAAATGAACACCGCCATGAGATTCGGGGTGGAATGTTAGGGTTAGGAGTGCTTTTGCATGCTGGATTTGGGACGGCACAATATTTGGCCCAGAAATCCAAAAATTCCTGACCCCGGGGTTGGGAAAACCTCACGGGGCGAGCCCGGCGGAATCAGGCCGAATGCAAAAATGAACACCGCCATGAGATTCGGGGTGGAATGTAAGGGTTAGGAGTGCTTTTGCATGCTGGATTTGGGACGGCACAATTTTTGGCCCAGAAATCCAAAAATTCCTGACCCCGGGGTCAGGAAAACCTCACAGGGCGAGCCCGGCGGAATCAGGCCGAATGCAAAAATGAACACCGCCGTGAGATTCGGGGTGGAATGTTAGGGTTAGGAGTGCTTTTGCATGCTGGATTTGGGACGGCACAATTTTTGGCCCAGAAATCCAAAAATTCCTGACCCCGGGGTCGGGAAAACCTCACGGGGCGAGCCCGGCGGAATCAGGCCGAATGCAAAAATGAACACCGCCATGAGATTCGGGGTGGAATGTTAGGGTTAGGAGTGCTTTTGCATGCTGGATTTGGGACGGCACAATATTTGGCCCAGAAATCCAAAAATTCCTGACCCCGGGGTCAGGAAAACCTCACGGGGCGAGCCCGGCGGAATCAGGCCGAATGCAAAAATGAACACCGCCATGAGATTCGGGGTGGAATGTAAGGGTTAGGAGTGCTTTTGCATGCTGGATTTGGGACGGCACAATTTTTGGCCCAGAAATCCAAAAATTCCTGACCCCGGGGTCAGGAAAAGCTCACGGGGTGAGCCCGGCGGAATCAGGCCGAATGCAAAAATGAACACCGCCATGAGATTCGGGGTGGAATGTAAGGGATAGGTGTGCTTTTGCATGCTGGATTTGGGACGGCACAATTTTTGGCCCACAAATCCAAAAATTCCTGACCCCAGGGTCAGGAAAAGCTCACGGGGTGAGCCTGGCGGAATCAGGCCGAATGCAAAAATGAACACCGCCATGAGATTCGGGGTGTAATGTAAGGGATAGGAGTGCTTTTGCATGCTGGATTTGGGACGGCACAATTTTTGGCCCAGAAATCCAAAAATTCCTGACCCCGGGGTCAGGAAAACCTCACGGGGCGAGCCCGGCGGAATCAGGCCGAATGCAAAAATGGACACCGCCATGAGATTCGGGGTGGAATGTAAGGGTTAGGAGTGCTTTTGCATGCTGGATTTGGGACGGCACAATTTTTGGCCCAGAAATCCAAAAATTCCTGACCCCGGGGTCAGGAAAACCTCACGGGGCGAGCCCGGCGGAATCAGGCCGAATGCAAAAATGAACACCGCCATGAGATTCGGGGTGGAATGTAAGGGTTAGGAGTGCTTTTGCATGCTGGATTTGGGACGGCACAATTTTTGGCCCAGAAATCCAAAAATTCCTGACCCCGGGGTCAGGAAAACCTCACGGGGCGAGCCCGGCGGAATCAGGCCGAATGCAAAAATGAACACCGCCATGAGATTCGGGGTGGAATGTAAGGGTTAGGAGTGCTTTTGCATGCTGGATTTGGGACGGCACAATATTTGGCCCAGAAATCCAAAAATTCCTGACCCCGGGGTCAGGAAAACCTCACGGGGCGAGCCCGGCGGAATCAGGCCGAATGCAAAAATGAACACCGCCATGAGATTCGGGGTGGAATGTAAGGGGTAGGAGTGCTTTTGCATGCTGGATTTGGGACGGCACAATTTTTGGCCCAGAAATCCAAAAATTCCTGACCCCGGGGTCAGGAAAAGCTCACGGGGTGAGCCCGGCGAAATCAGGCCGAATGCAAAAATTAACACCGCCATGAGATTCGGGGTGAAATGTAAGGGTTAGGAGTGCTTTTGCATGCTGGATTTGGGACGGCACAATTTTTGGCCCAGAAATCCAAAAATTCCTGACCCCGGGGTCAGGAAAACCTCACGGGGCGAGCCCGGCAGAATCAGGCCGAATGCAAAAATGAACACCGCCATGAGATTCGGGGTGGAATGTTAGGGTTAGGAGTGCTTTTGCATGCTGGATTTGGGACGGCACAATATTTGGCCCAGAAATCCAAAAATTCCTGACCCCGGGGTTGGGAAAACCTCACGGGGCGAGCCCGGCGGAATCAGGCCGAATGCAAAAATGAACACCGCCATGAGATTCGGGGTGGAATGTAAGGGTTAGGAGTGCTTTTGCATGCTGGATTTGGGACGGCACAATTTTTGGCCCAGAAATCCAAAAATTCCTGACCCCGGGGTCAGGAAAACCTCACAGGGCGAGCCCGGCGGAATCAGGCCGAATGCAAAAATGAACACCGCCGTGAGATTCGGGGTGGAATGTTAGGGTTAGGAGTGCTTTTGCATGCTGGATTTGGGACGGCACAATATTTGGCCCAGAAATCCAAAAATTCCTGACCCCGGGGTTGGGAAAACCTCACGGGGCGAGCCCGGCGGAATCAGGCCGAATGCAAAAATGAACACCGCCATGAGATTCGGGGTGGAATGTAAGGGTTAGGAGTGCTTTTGCATGCTGGATTTGGGACGGCACAATTTTTGGCCCAGAAATCCAAAAATTCCTGACCCCGGGGTCGGGAAAACCTCACGGGGCGAGCCCGGCGGAATCAGGCCGAATGCAAAAATGAACACCGCCATGAGATTCGGGGTGGAATGTTAGGGTTAGGAGTGCTTTTGCATGCTGGATTTGGGACGGCACAATTTTTGGCCCAGAAATCCAAAAATTCCTGACCCCGGGGTCAGGAAAACCTCACGGGGCGAGCCCGGCGGAATCAGGCCGAATGCAAAAATGAACACCGCCATGAGATTCGGGGTGGAATGTAAGGGATAGGAGTGCTTTTGCATGCTGGATTTGGGAAGGCACAATTTTTGGCCCAGAAATCCAAAAATTGCTGACCCCGGGGTCAGGAAAACCTCACGGGGCGAGCCCGGCGGAATCAGGCCGAATGCAAAAATGAACACCGCCATGAGATTCGGGGTGGAATGTAAGGGTTAGGAGTGCTTTTGCATGCTGGATTTGGGACGGCACAATTTTTGGCCCAGAAATCCAAAAATTGCTGACCCCGGGGTCAGGAAAACCTCACGGGGCGAGCCCGGCGGAATCAGGCCGAATGCAAAAATGAACACCGCCATGAGATTCGGGGTGGAATGTTAGGGTTAGGAGTGCTTTTGCATGCTGGATTTGGGACGGCACAATATTTGGCCCAGAAATCCAAAAATTCCTGACCCCGGGGTCAGGAAAACCTCACGGGGCGAGCCCGGCGGAATCAGGCCGAATGCAAAAATGAACACCGCCATGAGATTCGGGGTGGAATGTAAGGGTTAGGAGTGCTTTTGCATGCTGGATTTGGGACGGCACAATTTTTGGCCCAGAAATCCAAAAATTCCTGACCCCGGGGTCAGGAAAACCTCACGGGGCGAGCCCGGCGGAATCAGGCCGAATGCAAAAATGAACACCGCCATGAGATTCGGGGTGGAATGTAAGGGTTAGGAGTGCTTTTGCATGCTGGATTTGGGACGGCACAATTTTTGGCCCAGAAATCCAAAAATTCCTGACCCCGGGGTCAGGAAAAGCTCACGGGGTGAGCCCGGCGGAATCAGGCCGAATGCAAAAATGAACACCGCCATGAGATTCGGGGTGGAATGTAAGGGATAGGTGTGCTTTTGCATGCTGGATTTGGGACGGCACAATTTTTGGCCCACAAATCCAAAAATTCCTGACCCCGGGGTCAGGAAAAGCTCACGGGGTGAGCCTGGCGGAATCAGGCCGAATGCAAAAATGAACACCGCCATGAGATTCGGGGTGGAATGTAAGGGATAGGAGTGCTTTTGCATGCTGGATTTGGGACGGCACAATTTTTGGCCCAGAAATCCAAAAATTGCTGACCCCGGGGTCAGGAAAACCTCACGGGGCGAGCCCGGCGGAATCAGGCCGAATGCAAAAATGAACACCGCCATGAGATTCGGGGTGGAATGTTAGGGTTAGGAGTGCTTTTGCATGCTGGATTTGGGACGGCACAATATTTGGCCCAGAAATCCAAAAATTCCTGACCCCGGGGTTGGGAAAACCTCACGGGGCGAGCCCGGCGGAATCAGGCCGAATGCAAAAATGAACACCGCCATGAGATTCGGGGTGGAATGTAAGGGTTAGGAGTGCTTTTGCATGCTGGATTTGGGACGGCACAATTTTTGGCCCAGAAATCCAAAAATTGCTGACCCCGGGGTCAGGAAAAGCTCACGGAGTGAGCCCGGCGGAATCAGGCCGAATGCAAAAATGAACACCGCCATGAGATTCGGGGTGGAATGTAAGGGTTAGGAGTGCTTTTGCATGCTGGATTTGGGACGGCACAATTTTTGGCCCAGAAATCCAAAAATTCCTGACCCCGGGGTCAGGAAAACCTCACGGGGCGAGCCCGGCGGAATCAGGCCGAATGCAAAAATGAACCCCGCCATGAGATTCGGCGTGGAATGTATGGGTTAGGAGTGCTTATGCATGCTGGATTTGGGACGGCACAATTTTTGGCCCACAAATCCAAAAATTCCTGACCCCGGGGTCATAAAAACCTCACGGGGTGAGCCCGGCGGAATCAGGCCGAATGCAAAAATGAACACCGCCATGAGATTCGGGGTGGAATGTAAGGGATAGGAGTGCTTTTGCATGCTTGATTTGGGACGGCACAATTTTTGGCCCAGAAATCCAAAAATTGCTGACCCCGGGGTCAGGAAAAGCTCACGGGGTGAGCCCGGCGGAATCAGGCCGAATGCAAAAATGAACACCGCCATGAGATTCGGGGTGGAATGTAAGGGTTAGGAGTGCTTTTGCATGCTGGATTTGGGACGGCACAATTTTTGGCCCAGAAATCCAAAAATTCCTGACCCCGGGGTCAGGAAAAGCTCACGGGGTGAGCCCGGCGGAATCAGGCCGAATGCCAAAATGAACACCGCCATGAGATTCGGGGTGGAATGTAAGGGATAGGTGTGCTTTTGCATGCTGGATTTGGGACGGCACAATTTTTGGCCCACAAATCCAAAAATTCCTGACCCCGGGGTCAGGAAAAGCTCACGGGGTGAGCCTGGCGGAATCAGGCCGAATGCAAAAATGAACACCGCCATGAGATTCGGGGTGGAATGTAAGGGATAGGAGTGCTTTTGCATGCTGGATTTGGGACGGCACAATTTTTGGCCCAGAAATCCAAAAATTGCTGACCCCGGGGTCAGGAAAACCTCACGGGGCGAGCCCGGCGGAATCAGGCCGAATGCAAAAATGAACACCGCCATGAGATTCGGGGTGGAATGTAAGGGTTAGGAGTGCTTTTGCATGCTGGATTTGGGACGGCACAATTTTTGGCCCAGAAATCCAAAAATTCCTGACCCCGGGGTCAGGAAAACCTCACGGGGCGAGCCCGGCGGAATCAGGCCGAATGCAAAAATGAACACCGCCATGAGATTCGGGGTGGAATGTTAGGGTTAGGAGTGCTTTTGCATGCTGGATTTGGGACGGCACAATATTTGGCCCAGAAATCCAAAAATTCCTGACCCCGGGGTTGGGAAAACCTCACGGGGCGAGCCCGGCGGAATCAGGCCGAATGCAAAAATGAACACCGCCATGAGATTCGGGGTGGAATGTAAGGGTTAGGAGTGCTTTTGCATGCTGGATTTGGGACGGCACAATTTTTGGCCCAGAAATCCAAAAATTGCTGACCCCGGGGTCGGGAAAAGCTCACGGAGTGAGCCCGGCGGAATCAGGCCGAATGCAAAAATGAACACCGCCATGAGATTCGGGGTGGAATGTTAGGGTTAGGAGTGCTTTTGCATGCTGGATTTGGGACGGCACAATATTTGGCCCAGAAATCCAAAAATTCCTGACCCCGGGGTCAGGAAAACCTCACGGGGCGAGCCCGGCGGAATCAGGCCGAATGCAAAAATGAACACCGCCATGAGATTCGGGGTGGAATGTAAGGGTTAGGAGTGCTTTTGCATGCTGGATTTGGGACGGCACAATTTTTGGCCCAGAAATCCAAAAATTCCTGACCCCGGGGTCAGGAAAACCTCACGGGGCGAGCCCGGCGGAATCAGGCCGAATGCAAAAATGAACACCGCCATGAGATTCGGGGTGGAATGTAAGGGTTAGGAGTGCTTTTGCATGCTGGATTTGGGACGGCACAATTTTTGGCCCAGAAATCCAAAAATTCCTGACCCCGGGGTCAGGAAAACCTCACGGGGTGAGCCCGGCGGAATCAGGCCGAATGCAAAAATGAACACCGCCATGAGATTCGGGGTGGAATGTAAGGGATAGGTGTGCTTTTGCATGCTGGATTTGGGACGGCACAATTTTTGGCCCACAAATCCAAAAATTCCTGACCCCGGGGTCAGGAAAACCTCACGGGGCGAGCCTGGCGGAATCAGGCCGAATGCAAAAATGAACACCGCCATGAGATTCGTGGTGGAATGTAAGGGTTAGGAGTGCTTTTGCATGCTGGATTTGGGACGGCACAATTTTTGGCCCAGAAATCCAAAAATTCCTGACCCCGGGGTCAGGAAAACCTCACGGGGCGAGCCCGGCGGAATCAGGCCGAATGCAAAAATGAACACCGCCATGAGATTCGGGGTGGAATGTAAGGGTTAGGAGTGCTTTTGCATGCTGGATTTGGGACGGCACAATTTTTGGCCCAGAAATCCAAAAATTCCTGACCCCGGGGTCAGGAAAACCTCACGGGGCGAGCCCGGCGGAATCAGGCCGAATGCAAAAATGAACACCGCCATGAGATTCGGGGTGGAATGTAAGGGTTAGGAGTGCTTTTGCATGCTGGATTTGGGACGGCACAATTTTTGGCCCAGAAATCCAAAAATTCCTGACCCCGGGGTCAGGAAAAGCTCACGGGGCGAGCCCGGCGGAATCAGGCCGAATGCAAGAATGAACACCGCCATGAGATTCGGGGTGGAATGTAAGGGTTTGGAGTGCTTTTGCATGCTGGATTTGGGACGGCACAATTTTTGGCCCAGAAATAAAACCTCACGGGACGAGCCCGGCGGAATCAGGCCGAATGCAAAAATGAACACCGCCATGAGATTCGGGGTGGAATGTAAGGGTTAGGAGTGCTTTTGCATGCTAGATTTGGGACGGCACAATTTTTGGCCCAGAAATCCAAAAATTGCTGACCCCGGGGTCAGGAAAACCTCAAGGGGCGAGCCCGGCGGAATCAGGCCGAATGCAAAAATGAACACCGCCATGAGATTCGGGGTGGAATGTAAGGGTTAGGAGTGCTTTTGCATGCTGGATTTGGGACGGCACAATTTTTGGCCCAGAAATCCAAAAATTCCTGACCCCGGGGTCGGGAAAACCTCACGGGGCGAGCCCGGCGGAATCAGGCCGAATGCAAAAATGAACACCGCCATGAGATTCGGGGTGGAATGTTAGGGTTAGGAGTGCTTTTGCATGCTGGATTTGGGACGGCACAATATTTGGCCCAGAAATCCAAAAATTCCTGACCCCGGGGTCAGGAAAACCTCACGGGGCGAGCCCGGCGGAATCAGGCCGAATGCAAAAATGAACACCGCCATGAGATTCGGGGTGGAATGTAAGGGTTAGGAGTGCTTTTGCATGCTGGATTTGGGACGGCACAATTTTTGGCCCAGAAATCCAAAAATTCCTGACCCCGGGGTCAGGAAAAGCTCACGGGGTGAGCCCGGCGGAATCAGGCCGAATGCAAAAATGAACACCGCCATGAGATTCGGGGTGGAATGTAAGGGATAGGTGTGCTTTTGCATGCTGGATTTGGGACGGCACAATTTTTGGCCCACAAATCCAAAAATTCCTGACCCCGGGGTCAGGAAAAGCTCACGGGGTGAGCCTGGCGGAATCAGGCCGAATGCAAAAATGAACACCGCCATGAGATTCGGGGTGTAATGTAAGGGATAGGAGTGCTTTTGCATGCTGGATTTGGGACGGCACAATTTTTGGCCCAGAAATCCAAAAATTGCTGACCCCGGGGTCAGGAAAACCTCACGGGGCGAGCCCGGCGGAATCAGGCCGAATGCAAAAATGAACACCGCCATGAGATTCGGGGTGGAATGTAAGGGTTAGGAGTGCTTTTGCATGCTGGATTTGGGACGGCACAATTTTTGGCCCAGAAATCCAAAAATTCCTGACCCCGGGGTCAGGAAAACCTCACGGGGCGATCCTGGCGGAATCAGGCCGATTGCAAAAATGAACACCGCCATGAGATTCGTGGTGGAATGTAAGGGTTAGGAGTGCTTTTGCATGCTGGATTTGGGACGGCACAATTTTTGGCCCAGAAATCCAAAAATTCCTGACCCCGGGGTCAGGAAAACCTCACGGGGCGAGCCCGGCGGAATCAGGCCGAATGCAAAAATGAACACCGCCATGAGATTCGGGGTGGAATGTAAGGGTTAGGAGTGCTTTTGCATGCTGGATTTGGGACGGCACAATTTTTGGCCCAGAAATCCAAAAATTCCTGACCCCGGGGTCAGGAAAACCTCACGGGGCGAGCCCGGCGGAATCAGGCCGAATGCAAAAATGGACACCGCCATGAGATTCGGGGTGGAATGTAAGGGTTAGGAGTGCTTTTGCATGCTGGATTTGGGACGGCACAATTTTTGGCCCAGAAATCCAAAAATTCCTGACCCCGGGGTCAGGAAAACCTCACGGGGCGAGCCCGGCGGAATCAGGCCGAATGCAAAAATGAACACCGCCATGAGATTCGGGGTGGAATGTAAGGGTTAGGAGTGCTTTTGCATGCTGGATTTGGGACGGCACAATTTTTGGCCCAGAAATCCAAAAATTCCTGACCCCGGGGTCAGGAAAACCTCACGGGGCGAGCCCGGCGGAATCAGGCCGAATGCAAAAATGAACACCGCCATGAGATTCGGGGTGGAATGTAAGGGTTAGGAGTGCTTTTGCATGCTGGATTTGGGACGGCACAATATTTGGCCCAGAAATCCAAAAATTCCTGACCCCGGGGTCAGGAAAACCTCACGGGGCGAGCCCGGCGGAATCAGGCCGAATGCAAAAATGAACACCGCCATGAGATTCGGGGTGGAATGTAAGGGGTAGGAGTGCTTTTGCATGCTGGATTTGGGACGGCACAATTTTTGGCCCAGAAATCCAAAAATTCCTGACCCCGGGGTCAGGAAAAGCTCACGGGGTGAGCCCGGCGGAATCAGGCCGAATGCAAAAATGAACACCGCCATGAGATTCGGGGTGGAATGTAAGGGTTAGGAGTGCTTTTGCATGCTGGATTTGGGACGGCACAATTTTTGGCCCAGAAATCCAAAAATTCCTGACCCCGGGGTCAGGAAAACCTCACGGGGCGAGCCCGGCAGAATCAGGCCGAATGCAAAAATGAACACCGCCATGAGATTCGGGGTGGAATGTTAGGGTTAGGAGTGCTTTTGCATGCTGGATTTGGGACGGCACAATATTTGGCCCAGAAATCCAAAAATTCCTGACCCCGGGGTTGGGAAAACCTCACGGGGCGAGCCCGGCGGAATCAGGCCGAATGCAAAAATGAACACCGCCATGAGATTCGGGGTGGAATGTAAGGGTTAGGAGTGCTTTTGCATGCTGGATTTGGGACGGCACAATTTTTGGCCCAGAAATCCAAAAATTCCTGACCCCGGGGTCAGGAAAACCTCACAGGGCGAGCCCGGCGGAATCAGGCCGAATGCAAAAATGAACACCGCCGTGAGATTCGGGGTGGAATGTTAGGGTTAGGAGTGCTTTTGCATGCTGGATTTGGGACGGCACAATTTTTGGCCCAGAAATCCAAAAATTCCTGACCCCGGGGTCGGGAAAACCTCACGGGGCGAGCCCGGCGGAATCAGGCCGAATGCAAAAATGAACACCGCCATGAGATTCGGGGTGGAATGTTAGGGTTAGGAGTGCTTTTGCATGCTGGATTTGGGACGGCACAATATTTGGCCCAGAAATCCAAAAATTCCTGACCCCGGGGTCAGGAAAACCTCACGGGGCGAGCCCGGCGGAATCAGGCCGAATGCAAAAATGAACACCGCCATGAGATTCGGGGTGGAATGTAAGGGTTAGGAGTGCTTTTGCATGCTGGATTTGGGACGGCACAATTTTTGGCCCAGAAATCCAAAAATTCCTGACCCCGGGGTCAGGAAAAGCTCACGGGGTGAGCCCGGCGGAATCAGGCCGAATGCAAAAATGAACACCGCCATGAGATTCGGGGTGGAATGTAAGGGATAGGTGTGCTTTTGCATGCTGGATTTGGGACGGCACAATTTTTGGCCCACAAATCCAAAAATTCCTGACCCCGGGGTCAGGAAAAGCTCACGGGGTGAGCCTGGCGGAATCAGGCCGAATGCAAAAATGAACACCGCCATGAGATTCGGGGTGTAATGTAAGGGATAGGAGTGCTTTTGCATGCTGGATTTGGGACGGCACAATTTTTGGCCCAGAAATCCAAAAATTGCTGACCCCGGGGTCAGGAAAACCTCACGGGGCGAGCCCGGCGGAATCAGGCCGAATGCAAAAATGAACACCGCCATGAGATTCGGGGTGGAATGTAAGGGTTAGGAGTGCTTTTGCATGCTGGATTTGGGACGGCACAATTTTTGGCCCAGAAATCCAAAAATTCCTGACCCCGGGGTCAGGAAAACCTCACGGGGCGATCCTGGCGGAATCAGGCCGATTGCAAAAATGAACACCGCCATGAGATTCGTGGTGGAATGTAAGGGTTAGGAGTGCTTTTGCATGCTGGATTTGGGACGGCACAATTTTTGGCCCAGAAATCCAAAAATTCCTGACCCCGGGGTCAGGAAAACCTCACGGGGCGAGCCCGGCGGAATCAGGCCGAATGCAAAAATGAACACCGCCATGAGATTCGGGGTGGAATGTAAGGGTTAGGAGTGCTTTTGCATGCTGGATTTGGGACGGCACAATTTTTGGCCCAGAAATCCAAAAATTCCTGACCCCGGGGTCAGGAAAACCTCACGGGGCGAGCCCGGCGGAATCAGGCCGAATGCAAAAATGGACACCGCCATGAGATTCGGGGTGGAATGTAAGGGTTAGGAGTGCTTTTGCATGCTGGATTTGGGACGGCACAATTTTTGGCCCAGAAATCCAAAAATTCCTGACCCCGGGGTCAGGAAAACCTCACGGGGCGAGCCCGGCGGAATCAGGCCGAATGCAAAAATGAACACCGCCATGAGATTCGGGGTGGAATGTAAGGGTTAGGAGTGCTTTTGCATGCTGGATTTGGGACGGCACAATTTTTGGCCCAGAAATCCAAAAATTCCTGACCCCGGGGTCAGGAAAACCTCACGGGGCGAGCTCGGCGGAATCAGGCCGAATGCAAAAATGAACACCGCCATGAGATTCGGGGTGGAATGTAAGGGTTAGGAGTGCTTTTGCATGCTGGATTTGGGACGGCACAATATTTGGCCCAGAAATCCAAAAATTCCTGACCCCGGGGTCAGGAAAACCTCACGGGGCGAGCCCGGCGGAATCAGGCCGAATGCAAAAATGAACACCGCCATGAGATTCGGGGTGGAATGTAAGGGGTAGGAGTGCTTTTGCATGCTGGATTTGGGACGGCACAATTTTTGGCCCAGAAATCCAAAAATTCCTGACCCCGGGGTCAGGAAAAGCTCACGGGGTGAGCCCGGCGGAATCAGGCCGAATGCAAAAATGAACACCGCCATGAGATTCGGGGTGAAATGTAAGGGTTAGGAGTGCTTTTGCATGCTGGATTTGGGACGGCACAATTTTTGGCCCAGAAATCCAAAAATTCCTGACCCCGGGGTCAGGAAAACCTCACGGGGCGAGCCCGGCAGAATCAGGCCGAATGCAAAAATGAACACCGCCATGAGATTCGGGGTGGAATGTTAGGGTTAGGAGTGCTTTTGCATGCTGGATTTGGGACGGCACAATATTTGGCCCAGAAATCCAAAAATTCCTGACCCCGGGGTTGGGAAAACCTCACGGGGCGAGCCCGGCGGAATCAGGCCGAATGCAAAAATGAACACCGCCATGAGATTCGGGGTGGAATGTAAGGGTTAGGAGTGCTTTTGCATGCTGGATTTGGGACGGCACAATTTTTGGCCCAGAAATCCAAAAATTCCTGACCCCGGGGTCAGGAAAACCTCACAGGGCGAGCCCGGCGGAATCAGGCCGAATGCAAAAATGAACACCGCCGTGAGATTCGGGGTGGAATGTTAGGGTTAGGAGTGCTTTTGCATGCTGGATTTGGGACGGCACAATTTTTGGCCCAGAAATCCAAAAATTCCTGACCCCGGGGTCGGGAAAACCTCACGGGGCGAGCCCGGCGGAATCAGGCCGAATGCAAAAATGAACACCGCCATGAGATTCGGGGTGGAATGTTAGGGTTAGGAGTGCTTTTGCATGCTGGATTTGGGACGGCACAATATTTGGCCCAGAAATCCAAAAATTCCTGACCCCGGGGTCAGGAAAACCTCACGGGGCGAGCCCGGCGGAATCAGGCCGAATGCAAAAATGAACACCGCCATGAGATTCGGGGTGGAATGTAAGGGTTAGGAGTGCTTTTGCATGCTGGATTTGGGACGGCACAATTTTTGGCCCAGAAATCCAAAAATTCCTGACCCCGGGGTCAGGAAAAGCTCACGGGGTGAGCCCGGCGGAATCAGGCCGAATGCAAAAATGAACACCGCCATGAGATTCGGGGTGGAATGTAAGGGATAGGTGTGCTTTTGCATGCTGGATTTGGGACGGCACAATTTTTGGCCCACAAATCCAAAAATTCCTGACCCCGGGGTCAGGAAAAGCTCACGGGGTGAGCCTGGCGGAATCAGGCCGAATGCAAAAATGAACACCGCCATGAGATTCGGGGTGTAATGTAAGGGATAGGAGTGCTTTTGCATGCTGGATTTGGGACGGCACAATTTTTGGCCCAGAAATCCAAAAATTGCTGACCCCGGGGTCAGGAAAACCTCACGGGGCGAGCCCGGCAGAATCAGGCCGAATGCAAAAATGAACACCGCCATGAGATTCGGGGTGGAATGTAAGGGTTAGGAGTGCTTTTGCATGCTGGATTTGGGACGGCACAATTTTTGGCCCAGAAATCCAAAAATTCCTGACCCCGGGGTCAGGAAAACCTCACGGGGCGAGCCTGGCGGAATCAGGCCGATTGCAAAAATGAACACCGCCATGAGATTCGTGGTGGAATGTAAGGGTTAGGAGTGCTTTTGCATGCTGGATTTGGGACGGCACAATTTTTGGCCCAGAAATCCAAAAATTCCTGACCCCGGGGTCAGGAAAACCTCACGGGGCGAGCCCGGCGGAATCAGGCCGAATGCAAAAATGAACACCGCCATGAGATTCGGGGTGGAATGTAAGGGTTAGGAGTGCTTTTGCATGCTGGATTTGGGACGGCACAATTTTTGGCCCAGAAATCCAAAAATTCCTGACCCCGGGGTCAGGAAAACCTCACGGGGCGAGCCCGGCGGAATCAGGCCGAATGCAAAAATGGACACCGCCATGAGATTCGGGGTGGAATGTAAGGGTTAGGAGTGCTTTTGCATGCTGGATTTGGGACGGCACAATTTTTGGCCCAGAAATCCAAAAATTCCTGACCCCGGGGTCAGGAAAACCTCACGGGGCGAGCCCGGCGGAATCAGGCCGAATGCAAAAATGAACACCGCCATGAGATTCGGGGTGGAATGTAAGGGTTAGGAGTGCTTTTGCATGCTGGATTTGGGACGGCACAATTTTTGGCCCAGAAATCCAAAAATTCCTGACCCCGGGGTCAGGAAAACCTCACGGGGCGAGCCCGGCGGAATCAGGCCGAATGCAAAAATGAACACCGCCATGAGATTCGGGGTGGAATGTAAGGGTTAGGAGTGCTTTTGCATGCTGGATTTGGGACGGCACAATATTTGGCCCAGAAATCCAAAAATTCCTGACCCCGGGGTCAGGAAAACCTCACGGGGCGAGCCCGGCGGAATCAGGCCGAATGCAAAAATGAACACCGCCATGAGATTCGGGGTGGAATGTAAGGGGTAGGAGTGCTTTTGCATGCTGGATTTGGGACGGCACAATTTTTGGCCCAGAAATCCAAAAATTCCTGACCCCGGGGTCAGGAAAAGCTCACGGGGTGAGCCCGGCGGAATCAGGCCGAATGCAAAAATGAACACCGCCATGAGATTCGGGGTGAAATGTAAGGGTTAGGAGTGCTTTTGCATGCTGGATTTGGGACGGCACAATTTTTGGCCCAGAAATCCAAAAATTCCTGACCCCGGGGTCAGGAAAACCTCACGGGGCGAGCCCGGCAGAATCAGGCCGAATGCAAAAATGAACACCGCCATGAGATTCGGGGTGGAATGTTAGGGTTAGGAGTGCTTTTGCATGCTGGATTTGGGACGGCACAATATTTGGCCCAGAAATCCAAAAATTCCTGACCCCGGGGTTGGGAAAACCTCACGGGGCGAGCCCGGCGGAATCAGGCCGAATGCAAAAATGAACACCGCCATGAGATTCGGGGTGGAATGTAAGGGTTAGGAGTGCTTTTGCATGCTGGATTTGGGACGGCACAATTTTTGGCCCAGAAATCCAAAAATTCCTGACCCCGGGGTCAGGAAAACCTCACAGGGCGAGCCCGGCGGAATCAGGCCGAATGCAAAAATGAACACCGCCGTGAGATTCGGGGTGGAATGTTAGGGTTAGGAGTGCTTTTGCATGCTGGATTTGGGACGGCACAATATTTGGCCCAGAAATCCAAAAATTACTGACCCCGGGGTTGGGAAAACCTCACGGGGCGAGCCCGGCGGAATCAGGCCGAATGCAAAAATGAACACCGCCATGAGATTCGGGGTGGAATGTAAGGGTTAGGAGTGCTTTTGCATGCTGGATTTGGGACGGCACAATTTTTGGCCCAGAAATCCAAAAATTCCTGACCCCGGGGTCGGGAAAACCTCACGGGGCGAGCCCGGCGGAATCAGGCCGAATGCAAAAATGAACACCGCCATGAGATTCGGGGTGGAATGTTAGGGTTAGGAGTGCTTTTGCATGCTGGATTTGGGACGGCACAATTTTTGGCCCAGAAATCCAAAAATTCCTGACCCCGGGGTCAGGAAAACCTCACGGGGCGAGCCCGGCGGAATCAGGCCGAATGCAAAAATGAACACCGCCATGAGATTCGGGGTGGAATGTAAGGGATAGGAGTGCTTTTGCATGCTGGATTTGGGAAGGCACAATTTTTGGCCCAGAAATCCAAAAATTGCTGACCCCGGGGTCAGGAAAACCTCACGGGGCGAGCCCGGCGGAATCAGGCCGAATGCAAAAATGAACACCGCCATGAGATTCGGGGTGGAATGTAAGGGTTAGGAGTGCTTTTGCATGCTGGATTTGGGACGGAACAATTTTTGGCCCAGAAATCCAAAAATTCCTGACCCCGGGGTCAGGAAAACCTCACGGGGCGAGCCCGGCGGAATCAGGCCGAATGCAAAAATGAACACCGCCATGAGATTCGGGGTGGAATGTAAGGGTTAGGAGTGCTTTTGCATGCTGGATTTGGGACGGCACAATTTTTGGCCCAGAAATCCAAAAATTCCTGACCCCGGGGTCAGGAAAAGCTCACGGGGTGAGCCCGGCGGAATCAGGCCGAATGCAAAAATGAACACCGCCATGAGATTCGGGGTGGAATGTAAGGGATAGGTGTGCTTTTGCATGCTGGATTTGGGACGGCACAATTTTTGGCCCACAAATCCAAAAATTCCTGACCCCGGGGTCAGGAAAAGCTCACGGGGTGAGCCTGGCGGAATCAGGCCGAATGCAAAAATGAACACCGCCATGAGATTCGGGGTGGAATGTAAGGGATAGGAGTGCTTTTGCATGCTGGATTTGGGACGGCACAATTTTAGGCCCAGAAATCCAAAAATTGCTGACCCCGGGGTCAGGAAAACCTCACGGGGCGAGCCCGGCGGAATCAGGCCGAATGCAAAAATGAACACCGCCATGAGATTCGGGGTGGAATGTTAGGGTTAGGAGTGCTTTTGCATGCTGGATTTGGGACGGCACAATATTTGGCCCAGAAATCCAAAAATTCCTGACCCCGGGGTTGGGAAAACCTCACGGGGCGAGCCCGGCGGAATCAGGCCGAATGCAAAAATGAACACCGCCATGAGATTCGGGGTGGAATGTAAGGGTTAGGAGTGCTTTTGCATGCTGGATTTGGGACGGCACAATTTTTGGCCCAGAAATCCAAAAATTGCTGACCCCGGGGTCAGGAAAAGCTCACGGAGTGAGCCCGGCGGAATCAGGCCGAATGCAAAAATGAACACCGCCATGAGATTCGGGGTGGAATGTAAGGGTTAGGAGTGCTTTTGCATGCTGGATTTGGGACGGCACAATTTTTGGCCCAGAAATCCAAAAATTCCTGACCCCGGGGTCAGGAAAAGCTCACGGGGTGAGCCCGGCGGAATCAGGCCGAATGCAAAAATGAACACCGCCATGAGATTCGGGGTGGAATGTAAGGGATAGGTGTGCTTTTGCATGCTGGATTTGGGACGGCACAATTTTTGGCCCACAAATCCAAAAATTCCTGACCCCGGGGTCAGGAAAAGCTCACGGGGTGAGCCTGGCGGAATCAGGCCGAATGCAAAAATGAACACCGCCATGAGATTCGGGGTGGAATGTAAGGGATAGGAGTGCTTTTGCATGCTGGATTTGGGACGGCACAATTTTTGGCCCAGAAATCCAAAAATTGCTGACCCCGGGGTCAGGAAAACCTCACGGGGCGAGCCCGGCGGAATCAGGCCGAATGCAAAAATGAACACCGCCATGAGATTCGGGGTGGAATGTTAGGGTTAGGAGTGCTTTTGCATGCTGGATTTGGGACGGCACAATATTTGGCCCAGAAATCCAAAAATTCCTGACCCCGGGGTTGGGAAAACCTCACGGGGCGAGCCCGGCGGAATCAGGCCGAATGCAAAAATGAACACCGCCATGAGATTCGGGGTGGAATGTAAGGGTTAGGAGTGCTTTTGCATGCTGGATTTGGGACGGCACAATTTTTGGCCCAGAAATCCAAAAATTGCTGACCCCGGGGTCAGGAAAAGCTCACGGAGTGAGCCCGGCGGAATCAGGCCGAATGCAAAAATGAACACCGCCATGAGATTCGGGGTGGAATGTAAGGGTTAGGAGTGCTTTTACATGCTGGATTTGGGACGGCACAATTTTTGGCCCAGAAATCCAAAAATTCCTGACCCCGGGGTCAGGAAAACCTCACGGGGTGAGCCCGGCGGAATCAGGCCGAATGCAAAAATGAACCCCGCCATGAGATTCGGCGTGGAATGTATGGGTTAGGAGTGCTTATGCATGCTGGATTTGGGACGGCACAATTTTTGGCCCACAAATCCAAAAATTCCTGACCCCGGGGTCATAAAAACCTCACGGGGTGAGCCGGCGGAATCAGGCCGAATGCAAAAATGAACACCGCCATGAGATTCGGGGTGGAATGTAAGGGATAGGAGTGCTTTTGCATGCTTGATTTGGGACGGCACAATTTTTGGCCCAGAAATCCAAAAATTGCTGACCCCGGGGTCAGGAAAAGCTCACGGGGTGAGCCCGGCGGAATCAGGCCGAATGCAAAAATGAACACCGCCATGAGATTCGGGGTGGAATGTAAGGGTTAGGAGTGCTTTTGCATGCTGGATTTGGGACGGCACAATTTTTGGCCCAGAAATCCAAAATTCCTGACCCCGGGGTCAGGAAAAGCTCACGGGTGAGCCCGGCGGAATCAGGCCGAATGCCAAAATGAACACCGCCATGAGATTCGGGGTGGAATGTAAGGGATAGGTGTGCTTTTGCATGCTGGATTTGGGACGGCACAATTTTTGGCCCACAAATCCAAAAATTCCTGACCCCGGGGTCAGGAAAAGCTCACGGGGTGAGCCTGGCGGAATCAGGCCGAATGCAAAAATGAACACCGCCATGAGATTCGGGGTGGAATGTAAGGGATAGGAGTGCTTTTGCATGCTGGATTTGGGACGGCACAATTTTTGGCCCAGAAATCCAAAAATTGCTGACCCCGGGGTCAGGAAAACCTCACGGGGCGAGCCCGGCGGAATCAGGCCGAATGCAAAAATGAACACCGCCATGAGATTCGGGGTGGAATGTAAGGGTTAGGAGTGCTTTTGCATGCTGGATTTGGGACGGCACAATTTTTGGCCCAGAAATCCAAAAATTCCTGACCCCGGGGTCAGGAAAACCTCACGGGGCGAGCCCGGCGGAATCAGGCCGAATGCAAAAATGAACACCGCCATGAGATTCGGGGTGGAATGTTAGGGTTAGGAGTGCTTTTGCATGCTGGATTTGGGACGGCACAATATTTGGCCCAGAAATCCAAAAATTCCTGACCCCGGGGTTGGGAAAACCTCACGGGGCGAGCCCGGCGGAATCAGGCCGAATGCAAAAATGAACACCGCCATGAGATTCGGGGTGGAATGTTAGGGTTAGGAGTGCTTTTGCATGCTGGATTTGGGACGGCACAATTTTTGGCCCAGAAATCCAAAAATTGCTGACCCCGGGGTCGGGAAAAGCTCACGGAGTGAGCCCGGCGGAATCAGGCCGAATGCAAAAATGAACACCGCCATGAGATTCGGGGTGGAATGTTAGGGTTAGGAGTGCTTTTGCATGCTGGATTTGGGACGGCACAATATTTGGCCCAGAAATCCAAAAATTCCTGACCCCGGGGTCAGGAAAACCTCACGGGGCGAGCCCGGCGGAATCAGGCCGAATGCAAAAATGAACACCGCCATGAGATTCGGGGTGGAATGTAAGGGTTAGGAGTGCTTTTGCATGCTGGATTTGGGACGGCACAATTTTTGGCCCAGAAATCCAAAAATTCCTGACCCCGGGGTCAGGAAAACCTCACGGGGCGAGCCCGGCGGAATCAGGCCGAATGCAAAAATGAACACCGCCATGAGATTCGGGGTGGAATGTAAGGGTTAGGAGTGCTTTTGCATGCTGGATTTGGGACGGCACAATTTTTGGCCCAGAAATCCAAAAATTCCTGACCCCGGGGTCAGGAAAACCTCACGGGGTGAGCCCGGCGGAATCAGGCCGAATGCAAAAATGAACACCGCCATGAGATTCGGGGTGGAATGTAAGGGATAGGTGTGCTTTTGCATGCTGGATTTGGGACGGCACAATTTTTGGCCCACAAATCCAAAAATTCCTGACCCCGGGGTCAGGAAAAGCTCACGGGGTGAGCCTGGCGGAATCAGGCCGAATGCAAAAATGAACACCGCCATGAGATTCGGGGTGGAATGTAAGGGATAGGAGTGCTTTTGCATGCTGGATTTGGGACGGCACAATTTTTGGCCCAGAAATCCAAAAATTGCTGACCCCGGGGTCAGGAAAACCTCACGGGGCGAGCCCGGCGGAATCAGGCCGAATGCAAAAATGAACACCGCCATGAGATTCGGGGTGGAATGTTAGGGTTAGGAGTGCTTTTGCATGCTGGATTTGGGACGGCACAATATTGGGCCCAGAAATCCAAAAATTCCTGACCCCGGGGTTGGGAAAACCTCACGGGGCGAGCCCGGCGGAATCAGGCCGAATGCAAAAATGAACACCGCCATGAGATTCGGGGTGGAATGTAAGGGTTAGGAGTGCTTTTGCATGCTGGATTTGGGACGGCACAATTTTTGGCCCAGAAATCCAAAAATTGCTGACCCCGGGGTCAGGAAAAGCTCACGGAGTGAGCCCGGCGGAATCAGGCCGAATGCAAAAATGAACACCGCCATGAGATTCGGGGTGGAATGTAAGGGTTAGGAGTGCTTTTGCATGCTGGATTTGGGACGGCACAATTTTTGGCCCAGAAATCCAAAAATTCCTGACCCCGGGGTCAGGAAAACCTCACGGGGTGAGCCCGGCGGAATCAGGCCGAATGCAAAAATGAACCCCGCCATGACATTCGGCGTGGAATGTATGGGTTAGGAGTGCTTATGCATGCTGGATTTGGGACGGCACAATTTTTGGCCCACAAATCCAAAAATTCCTGACCCCGGGGTCATAAAAACCTCACGGGGTGAGCCCGGCGGAATCAGGCCGAATGCAAAAATGAACACCGCCATGAGATTCGGGGTGGAATGTAAGGGATAGGAGTGCTTTTGCATGCTTGATTTGGGACGGCACAATTTTTGGCCCAGAAATCCAAAAATTGCTGACCCCGGGGTCAGGAAAAGCTCACGGGGTGAGCCCGGCGGAATCAGGCCGAATGCAAAAATGAACACCGCCATGAGATTCGGGGTGGAATGTTAGGGTTAGGAGTGCTTTTGCATGCTGGATTTGGGACGGCACAATATTTGGCCCAGAAATCCAAAAATTCCTGACCCCGGGGTTGGGAAAACCTCACGGGGCGAGCCCGGCGGAATCAGGCCGAATGCAAAAATGAACACCGCCATGAGATTCGGGGTGGAATGTTAGGGTTAGGAGTGCTTTTGCATGCTGGATTTGGGACGGCACAATTTTTGGCCCAGAAATCCAAAAATTGCTGACCCCGGGGTCGGGAAAAGCTCACGGAGTGAGCCCGGCGGAATCAGGCCGAATGCAAAAATGAACACCGCCATGAGATTCGGGGTGGAATGTTAGGGTTAGGAGTGCTTTTGCATGCTGGATTTGGGACGGCACAATATTTGGCCCAGAAATCCAAAAATTCCTGACCCCGGGGTCAGGAAAACCTCACGGGGCGAGCCTGGCGGAATCAGGCCGAATGCAAAAATGAACACCGCCATGAGATTCGGGGTGGAATGTAAGGGTTAGGAGTGCTTTTGCATGCTGGATTTGGGACGGCACAATTTTTGGCCCAGAAATCCAAAAATTCCTGACCCCGGGGTCAGGAAAACCTCACGGGGCGAGCCCGGCGGAATCAGGCCGAATGCAAAAATGAACACCGCCATGAGATTCGGGGTGGAATGTAAGGGTTAGGAGTGCTTTTGCATGCTGGATTTGGGACGGCACAATTTTTGGCCCAGAAATCCAAAAATTCCTGACCCCGGGGTCAGGAAAACCTCACGGGGGAGCCCGGCGGAATCAGGCCGAATGCAAAAATGAACACCGCCATGAGATTCGGGGTGGAATGTAAGGGATAGGTGTGCTTTTGCATGCTGGATTTGGGACGGCACAATTTTTGGCCCACAAATCCAAAAATTCCTGACCCCGGGGTCAGGAAAAGCTCACGGGGTGAGCCTGGCGGAATCAGGCCGAATGCAAAAATGAACACCGCCATGAGATTCGGGGTGGAATGTAAGGGATAGGAGTGCTTTTGCATGCTGGATTTGGGACGGCACAATTTTTGGCCCAGAAATCCAAAAATTGCTGACCCCGGGGTCAGGAAAACCTCACGGGGCGAGCCCGGCGGAATCAGGCCGAATGCAAAAATGAACACCGCCATGAGATTCGGGGTGGAATGTTAGGGTTAGGAGTGCTTTTGCATGCTGGATTTGGGACGGCACAATATTTGGCCCAGAAATCCAAAAATTCCTGACCCCGGGGTTGGGAAAACCTCACGGGGCGAGCCCGGCGGAATCAGGCCGAATGCAAAAATGAACACCGCCATGAGATTCGGGGTGGAATGTAAGGGTTAGGAGTGCTTTTGCATGCTGGATTTGGGACGGCACAATTTTTGGCCCAGAAATCCAAAAATTGCTGACCCCGGGGTCAGGAAAAGCTCACGGAGTGAGCCCGGCGGAATCAGGCCGAATGCAAAAATGAACACCGCCATGAGATTCGGGGTGGAATGTAAGGGTTAGGAGTGCTTTTGCATGCTGGATTTGGGACGGCACAATTTTTGGCCCAGAAATCCAAAAATTCCTGACCCCGGGGTCAGGAAAACCTCACGGGGTGAGCCCGGCGGAATCAGGCAGAATGCAAAAATGAACCCCGCCATGACATTCGGCGTGGAATGTATGGGTTAGGAGTGCTTATGCATGCTGGATTTGGGACGGCACAATTTTTGGCCCACAAATCCAAAAATTCCTGACCCCGGGGTCATAAAAACCTCACGGGGTGAGCCCGGCGGAATCAGGCCGAATGCAAAAATGAACACCGCCATGAGATTCGGGGTGGAATGTAAGGGATAGGAGTGCTTTTGCATGCTTGATTTGGGACGGCACAATTTTTGGCCCAGAAATCCAAAAATTGCTGACCCCGGGGTCAGGAAAAGCTCACGGGGTGAGCCCGGCGGAATCAGGCCGAATGCAAAAATGAACACCGCCATGAGATTCGGGGTGGAATGTAAGGGTTAGGAGTGCTTTTGCATGCTGGATTTGGGACGGCACAATTTTTGGCCCAGAAATCCAAAAATTCCTGACCCCGGGGTCAGGAAAAGCTCACGGGGTGAGCCCGGCGGAATCAGGCCGAATGCCAAAATGAACACCGCCATGAGATTCGGGGTGGAATGTAAGGGATAGGTGTGCTTTTGCATGCTGGATTTGGGACGGCACAATTTTTGGCCCACAAATCCAAAAATTCCTGACCCCGGGGTCAGGAAAAGCTCACGGGGTGAGCCTGGCGGAATCAGGCCGAATGCAAAAATGAACACCGCCATGAGATTCGGGGTGGAATGTAAGGGATAGGAGTGCTTTTGCATGCTGGATTTGGGACGGCACAATTTTTGGCCCAGAAATCCAAAAATTGCTGACCCCGGGGTCAGGAAAACCTCACGGGGCGAGCCCGGCGGAATCAGGCCGAATGCAAAAATGAACACCGCCATGAGATTCGGGGTGGAATGTAAGGGTTAGGAGTGCTTTTGCATGCTGGATTTGGGACGGCACAATTTTTGGCCCAGAAATCCAAAAATTCCTGACCCCGGGGTCAGGAAAACCTAACGGGGCGAGCCCGGCGGAATCAGGCCGAATGCAAAAATGAACACCGCCATGAGATTCGGGGTGGAATGTTAGGGTTAGGAGTGCTTTGGGGAGGCCTGCGGGGGGGGGGGTTGGTTTTGCTGACCTTGATTGCGGTTTGTCGGGGTATGCCCGGTGAAATGCTCTGGTCAGGTCAGGCGCGTTAACGTTGTGCGCCGCCACCCATTCCGGGTGGGGGAAATGTTTCCACCTGACCAGATAGTGTAGAGTTCCTCGTTGCTTACGGGAGTCGAGGATGTCCCTGATCTCGAAGTGGTGTTGCCCGTCGATCATTAGCGGTGCGGGCTGTGGCATGCTTGGGTGCCATCGGGAGGAGGTCGCCGGTTTTAGGAGGCTGGTATGGAACACCGGGTGGAGTCTCCGGAGGTTGTGTGGCAGGTCCAGGCGTATTGCTACCGGGTTCACTATTTGCGTGACTCGGAACGGCCCGATGTACTTAGGCCCCAGTTTTTTCGAGGGTTGGGTTGACTTTAGGAACTTGGTGGAGAGATAGGCCATATCCCCCGCCTGGAACGTCGGTTGTTGTCGCCGGTGCTTGTCGGCCTGCTCTTTGTAAGCAGCCTGTGCCTCCTTCAGCGCCGCCGTGATTACTGGCCATGCTTCCGCGATCTTCCGTCCCCAGTCGCTGGCGTCCACCTGGGGTTCCGGGGTTGAGGTAGCTCCGGTATGGGGACGAAGTCGCGCCCCGAGACTACTTCGAACGGGGTTTTTCTCGTGCTCGTGTGGACGGCGTTGTTGTATGCGACTTCGGCGAACGGGAGCAGTTCAGCCCAGTCGTCCTGGTGGTAGTTCGTATAGGATCGTATAAATTGCTCTAAGGTGGCATTAAGAACCTCAGTGGCTCCGTCCGTCTGCGGATGCCAAGCCGTAGACAGGGCCTGTTGGGTCCCCGTCAGCTTCAAGAAGGCCCGCCAGAATTTGGAGGTGAACTGTGTGCCCCTGTCGGTCACCACACGTGCGGGACATCCGTGTAGCCTGTACACGTGGATGAGGAAGAGTTTGGCTAGTTGTTGTGAGGATGGGACTGACGTGCAGGGGATGAAGTGGGCCTGCTTTGAGAAGTAGTCCTTCACCACCCAAATGGCCGTTTTCTTCTGGCTGGGTGGGAGGTCCACTATAAAATCCATAGAGATTTCCTCCCATGGGCGGGAGGGTTCTGCCACCCGTTGCAATAGCCCCGCGGGTTTGCCTGGTGCCCGTTTGGCCCTAGCGCACGTTGGGCAGGACGCCACGTAGGTTTTTACGTCTCGCCTGAGCGCGGGCCACCAGAATTGCCGCCGTGTTAGGTGTAGGGTCTTGAGGAACCCAAAGTGTCCCGCTTGCTTGGCGTCGTGTGACCTATGCAAGATCGCCTGGCGTTGCGAGTCCGGGACGTAGATTCTGCCTTCCCCCCATGCTAGGTCTTGCGCCATCGTTACCTTGTCGGGGTTTGCCAGGAACCAGGGGTCGGTTTTGAGGGCGGCGGCGAGGTCCGTGCGCATTCCCCCTGGTAGTTGCGGTTGCCTTCTTTCCGTCGCCGGTTGTCCCGCCGTCGGCTGCGCCGTAGCGTCGAGCTGCCTCCGTGCGCAACGGCCATCCCCAGTTGCGAGGCGGATAGGACCGTCCCAATGGTGTCTGGGGCGGGCTCTTCGTCTTGGGGCAGCCGGGAGAGGGCGTCGGCCAGGAAGTTCTTCTTGCCCGGCATGAACTTCAACTGGAAATCAAAGCGGCTGAAGAATTGTGCCCATCGGACCTGTTTTGGGCTAAGGCGTCTAGGCGTTCGTAGGGCCTCGAGGTTCCGGTGGTCCGTCCAGACCTCGAATGGTTGGGTGGCTCCCTCGAGTAGGTGACGCCATGTTTCTAGTGCCGATTTCACCGCAAAGGCTTCTTTCTCCCAGACGTGCCATCGCCTCTCTGTCTCGGAGAACTTCCTTGACAGGTAGGCGCATGGTTTCAGGAGCCCCGTGGAGTCTTTTTGTAGCAGATGGCTCCCAGGGAGAAGTCTGAGGCGTCGGCTTGGACCACGAACGGGCCGTTCTGGGTCCGGGTGCGCGAGGATTGGCTCCGTCGTGAACAGCGCTTTCAGCTTGTCGAATGCGGTCTGGCACGCGGGAGTCCAATTCAGCACTGTGCCTGGGTTCTTGGCGCGTCTGGTGTCCCCACCCCTTTGGTTTTGAGGAGGTCCGTTAAGGGGAGGGCTATCTCAGCGAACCCCCGGGCGAAGGACCTGTAGAAATTCGCGAATCCCAGGAAGCTCTGTAGTTGCCGTCTGTTGCGGGGCCGCTCCCAGTTTAGTACCGCTTCGACTTTTGCGGGGTCCATTTCGATGCCGTCCCGGAGATTCGATACCCCAAATAGTCTAGGCGCTCTTTGTGAAACTCGCACTTTGTGGGCTTTGCATAGAGCTGCGCCCTTCTGAGCTTGTCGAGGACTTGCCTGACTAAGGTTACGTGTTCCTCGTATGTTTTTGTGTAAATAAGGACGTCGTCGATGTAGACCAGGACCCCTTTAAACAGATGTTCATGCAGTACCTCATTGATGAGCTGCATGAACACCCCAGGGGCCCCCGCGAGTCCGAAGGGCAGTACCTTGTACTGGAAAGCGCCTAGGGGGCAGTTGAACGCCGTCTTCCATTCGTCCCCCTCCCTGATTCGGATGCGATAGTACGCCTCGCGCAGGTCCAATTTGGAAAAGACTTTGCCCGTGGACAGGTGGGCGAGCATGTCCTTCACCAGGGGTAAGGGGTATTTGTTGGACAGGTGTGAGTGCCCATTTGCAGGGTGACCGGCTCGGTTTGTAGCGTGGCTGGTTTCCCCCCCGCTGTGGAGCCGTCCAGCTGGTGGAATGCTAGCGGCGTGGGGAGGGGGAAGCAGCGGAGTTCGAGTTTGGCGACTAGGTCGGGGTGGATAAGGTTTTTTGAGCACCCCGAGTCCACTAGTGCCGCGGCCGTGGTGGCTCCGTTGCCGGCAGAGAGTTGAATTGCTGCCATTATTACGGAGCTTTTGTCGTTTCGTTGAGGTGGTTCGCGTTGCTGTCCCGCCGCCTGCCTCGCCACGCGTTTCAGGGCAAGCGGGGAGCATTTCCCGCCGGCTGGTCGGGGTCGGTATTGTCCTCTTCTCCCCAGTAAGCGTCCCAGCCATCTTCCGGTGTCGCTGTGGCCACGGTCATTCGGCGGTGAGGGGGCGGCCCCGGGTTGGGTGGTTTGGGGCTAATTTTTGGGGCGGGCTTGGGCGCGCTGGTCGGCAGTCGGTTGGCGAAGCAGTCCGCCGTCTTGTGCCCTAATTTGCCGCACCTCCCGCAGGGCTCCCGGTTGAACTTCATTTTTGGGTATATGGGGCCGGCCATCCCCCCGTGTGGTGCGGGTACCTTTTTCCCGACGTAGTTTGTGTCTTCCGTGGTTGTCATAAGGAAGGTGCGGTGCGCGTGTTCGGCTTTCCCCGCGAGGTGGATCCACCCGTGTAACGTTTCTGGGTCGTCGCGGTAGAGGGCCCATTGGAGAACGTCGCGGTTGAGCCCCTTTTTGAAGATTTCTAGCAGGGTGGTCTCAGACCAGTCGCAGACCTTTCCCGCGAGGGCTTTGAACTCCAGGGCGTAGTCAGGGACCGTGCGTGTGCCCTGTTTAAGTCTCTGGAGTGCGCTTTTCGCCCGTACTTTAGCTAGGGGGTCTTCGAAATAGTTTTTCATCTCGTTGATGAAAGCAGGGAAGGTGGCGAGGGCGGGGGAGCTGGACTCGTACAGTTGGACGTACCAGTCCGCCGCCCTGTCTTGGAGTTTGATCGCCACGGCGGCGATCTTGTCGGCCTCGGAGTCATAGGAGTGTCCGTGCCTCCCCATGAACTCCCTAGCGTTGGTCACAAAAAACGAGAGTTTTGTGGGGGTCCCATCGAAGAAGATGGGGAAGTCCTTTGGGGCCCGGGCGTTTTGTGCGGCCCCGCCTCTCGCTTCTCGGGGTGTGGTGTCGGCCGCCTGTGCCGTCTGCTGGCCCTCCGCTGGCCCGTGTGGGTTCGATGCTTCGCTCGGGGTGTGGGCTTGTGCGGGGACGTCGTTGGGTGGCGCGGGGGGCATAAGCGCCTGGAGCATGGTCCGGAGTTCCGTCAGCTGAGCCCGCATGGCCGCGAGTTCAGCTCGTGCCTCGTCGTCCACAGCCCGCGCCGCCGCTGGGGCCGGTTCCGTTGGCGCGTCCTCGGGGGTGGGTTGCCGGCGGGGTTCATCGTCCCTCTGCCGCGGGTCCGCTTCCTCCGCCGTCTGATGGGTGTCTCCGTCGTCCTCCTCCGTGTCGAGCGCCGTGGGGCTGTCGCTCCACGCCCGTTGCTGGGGTGCGATGTGGGGCGCGGGGTCCTCCGCTGGTTTCGGAAGTCGTGCTGCTCCCTCCCGCGGTCGGGTTGCCTCCGTCGCCATCTCCCCTTGGGGTTGGAGCTGAGGCTCGGGTCGGGTTGGGTGGGCGTCCATGGCTCCGGGAGTCCGCGGTGCCTCTGGCCTCGGTCGGTCCTCCTCTGCCTCTTGCCGCGCGGCTCGCCCTCCTTGCCCGCGCCGTTCCGGCCTCATCTTGCTGGTCTTCTCGCCGTCTACTCCTCCCGCGGCTCGTTGTCGTCCGGTGGGGCTCGGCGAGGCTGAGTTTATGACTCTCAGCTTTATGTCATGCGCTGCCTACCTCTGAATAACGTTCAGACACTGGGTTGCAAAGCAGGCTCTGGTTTATTTCAGGATAGGTACAACGTTGTTAGAAAAAAGCTGAGAGTGACAGGAGCGCGCCGGTGCGGGGTTTAAATACCCCGCGCCGGTCAGCGCCCCCTCGCTCTCGATCACGTCACCCCCCTTTGTCCCATGTGTTGCCCTGCCATTGGTTGAGGGTTTCCAGGATCGCCCATCCTCCGGTTTTCAATCTTCTGCTGATTGCTTTCAGCTGGGCGATCCCCGTTGCAATTGCCGCTGATGGCTTGGGTGGCTCCGTGATCCGTTTATCTATTGTCTATTAGCCGTTAGTCGTTGTGGGTTGATGGCTACTTAACTTGTCCCCCTTCACCTATTTCCTTGTCATTGTCATGAGTGCCATTGCGCTGATGACTTTAGCTCAACGGCACTCATGACAATTTGGCCCAGAAATCCAAAAATTCCTGACCCCGGGGTTGGGAAAACCTCACGGGGCGAGCCCGGCGGAATCAGGCCGAATGCAAAAATGAACACCGCCATGAGATTCGGGGTGGAATGTAAGGGTTAGGAGTGCTTTTGCATGCTGGATTTGGGACGGCACAATTTTTGGCCCAGAAATCCAAAAATTGCTGACCCCGGGGTCGGGAAAAGCTCACGGAGTGAGCCCGGCGGAATCAGGCCGAATGCAAAAATGAACACCGCCATGAGATTCGGGGTGGAATGTTAGGGTTAGGAGTGCTTTTGCATGCTGGATTTGGGACGGCACAATATTTGGCCCAGAAATCCAAAAATTCCTGACCCCGGGGTCAGGAAAACCTCACGGGGCGAGCCCGGCGGAATCAGGCCGAATGCAAAAATGAACACCGCCATGAGATTCGGGGTGGAATGTAAGGGTTAGGAGTGCTTTTGCATGCTGGATTTGGGACGGCACAATTTTTGGCCCAGAAATCCAAAAATTCCTGACCCCGGGGTCAGGAAAACCTCACGGGGCGAGCCCGGCGGAATCAGGCCGAATGCAAAAATGAACACCGCCATGAGATTCGGGGTGGAATGTAAGGGTTAGGAGTGCTTTTGCATGCTGGATTTGGGACGGCACAATTTTTGGCCCAGAAATCCAAAAATTGCTGACCCCGGGGTCAGGAAAACCTCACGGGGTGAGCCCGGCGGAATCAGGCCGAATGCAAAAATGAACACCGCCATGAGATTCGGGGTGGAATGTAAGGGATAGGTGTGCTTTTGCATGCTGGATTTGGGACGACACAATTTTTGGCCCACAAATCCAAAAATTCCTGACCCCGGGGTCAGGAAAAGCTCACGGGGTGAGCCTGGCGGAATCAGGCCGAATGCAAAAATGAACACCGCCATGAGATTCGGGGTGGAATGTAAGGGATAGGAGTGCTTTTGCATGCTGGATTTGGGACGGCACAATTTTTGGCCCAGAAATCCAAAAATTGCTGACCCCGGGGTCAGGAAAACCTCACGGGGCGAGCCCGGCGGAATCAGGCCGAATGCAAAAATGAACACCGCCATGAGATTCGGGGTGGAATGTTAGGGTTAGGAGTGCTTTTGCATGCTGGATTTGGGACGGCACAATATTTGGCCCAGAAATCCAAAAATTCCTGACCCCGGGGTTGGGAAAACCTCACGGGGCGAGCCCGGCGGAATCAGGCCGAATGCAAAAATGAACACCGCCATGAGATTCGGGGTGGAATGTAAGGGTTAGGAGTGCTTTTGCATGCTGGATTTGGGACGGCACAATTTTTGGCCCAGAAATCCAAAAATTGCTGACCCCGGGGTCAGGAAAAGCTCACGGAGTGAGCCCGGCGGAATCAGGCCGAATGCAAAAATGAACACCGCCATGAGATTCGGGGTGGAATGTAAGGGTTAGGAGTGCTTTTGCATGCTGGATTTGGGACGGCACAATTTTTGGCCCAGAAATCCAAAAATTCCTGACCCCGGGGTCAGGAAAACCTCACGGGGTGAGCCCGGCGGAATCAGGCCGAATGCAAAAATGAACCCCGCCATGACATTCGGCGTGGAATGTATGGGTTAGGAGTGCTTATGCATGCTGGATTTGGGACGGCACAATTTTTGGCCCACAAATCCAAAAATTCCTGACCCCGGGGTCATAAAAACCTCACGGGGTGAGCCCGGCGGAATCAGGCCGAATGCAAAAATGAACACCGCCATGAGATTCGGGGTGGAATGTAAGGGATAGGAGTGCTTTTGCATGCTTGATTTGGGACGGCACAATTTTTGGCCCAGAAATCCAAAAATTGCTGACCCCGGGGTCAGGAAAAGCTCACGGGGTGAGCCCGGCGGAATCAGGCCGAATGCAAAAATGAACACCGCCATGAGATTCGGGGTGGAATGTAAGGGTTAGGAGTGCTTTTGCATGCTGGATTTGGGACGGCACAATTTTTGGCCCAGAAATCCAAAAATTCCTGACCCCGGGGTCAGGAAAAGCTCACGGGGTGAGCCCGGCGGAATCAGGCCGAATGCCAAAATGAACACCGCCATGAGATTCGGGGTGGAATGTAAGGGTTAGGAGTGCTTTTGCATGCTGGATTTGGGACGGCACAATTTCTGGCCCAGAAATCCAAAAATTCCTGACCCCGGGGTCAGGAAAACCTCACGGGGCGAGCCCGGCGGAATCAGGCCGAATGCTAAAATGAACACCGCCATGAGATTCGGGGTGGAATGTAAGGGTTAGGAGTGCTTTTGCATGCTGGATTTGGGACGGCACAATTTTTGGCCCAGAAATCCAAAAATTCCTGACCCCGGGGTCAGGAAAACCTCACGGGGCGAGCCCGGCGGAATCAGGCCGAATGCAAAAATGAACACCGCCATGAGATTCGGGGTGGAATGTAAGGGTTAGGAGTGCTTTTGCATGCTGGATTTGGGACGGCACAATATTTGGCCCAGAAATCCAAAAATTCCTGACCCCGGGGTCAGGAAAACCTCACGGGGCGAGCCCGGCGGAATCAGGCCGAATGCAAAAATGAACACCGCCATGAGATTCGGGGTGGAATGTAAGGGTTAGGAGTGCTTTTGCATGCTGGATTTGGGACGGCACAATTTTTGGCCCAGAAATCCAAAAATTCCTGACCCCGGGGTCAGGAAAACCTCACGGGACGAGCCCGGCGGAATCAGGCCGAATGCAAAAATGAACACCGCCATGAGATTCGGGGTGGAATGTTAGGGGTAGGAGTGCTTTTGCATGCTGGATTTGGGACGGCACAATTTTTGGCCAAGAAATCCAAAAATTCCTGACCCCGGGGTCAGGAAAAGCTCACGGGGTGAGCCCGGCGGAATCAGCCCGAATGCAAAAATGAACACCGCCATGAGATTCGGGGTGAAATGTAAGGGTTAGGAGTGCTTTTGCATGCTGGATTTGGGACGGCACAATTTTTGGCCCAGAAATCCAAAAATTGCTGACCCCGGGGTCAGGAAAACCTCACGGGGCGAGCCCGGCGGAATCAGGCCGAATGCAAAAATGAACACCGCCATGAGATTCGGGGTGGAATGTAAGGGTTAGGAGTGCTTTTGCATGCTGGATTTGGGACGGCACAATTTTTGGCCCAGAAATCCAAAAATTCCTGACCCCGGGGTCAGGAAAACCTCACGGGGCGAGCCCGGCGGAATCAGGCCGAATGCAAAAATGAACACCGCCATGAGATTCGGGGTGGAATGTAAGGGTTAGGAGTGCTTTTGCATGCTGGATTTGGGACGGCACAATTTTTGGCCCAGAAATCCAAAAATTGCTGATCCCGGGGTCAGGAAAACCTCAAGGGGCGAGCCCGGCGGAATCAGGCCGAATGCTAAAATGAACACCGCCATGAGATTCGGGGTGGAATGTAAGGGTTAGGAGTGCTTTTGCATGCTGGATTTGGGACGGCACAATTTTTGGCCCAGAAATCCAAAAATTCCTGACCCCGGGGTCAGGAAAACCTCACGGGGCGAGCCCGGCGGAATCAGGCCGAATGCAAAAATGAACACCGCCATGAGATTCGGGGTGGAATGTAAGGGTTAGGAGTGCTTTTGCATGCTGGATTTGGGACGGCACAATATTTGGCCCAGAAATCCAAAAATTCCTGACCCCGGGGTCAGGAAAACCTCACGGGGCGAGCCCGGCGGAATCAGGCCGAATGCAAAAATGAACACCGCCATGAGATTCGGGGTGGAATGTAAGGGTTAGGAGTGCTTTTGCATGCTGGATTTGGGACGGCACAATTTTTGGCCCAGAAATCCAAAAATTCCTGACCCCGGGGTCAGGAAAACCTCACGGGACGAGCCCGGCGGAATCAGGCCGAATGCAAAAATGAACACCGCCATGAGATTCGGGGTGGAATGTTAGGGGTAGGAGTGCTTTTGCATGCTGGATTTGGGACGGCACAATTTTTGGCCAAGAAATCCAAAAATTCCTGACCCCGGGGTCAGGAAAAGCTCACGGGGTGAGCCCGGCGGAATCAGCCCGAATGCAAAAATGAACACCGCCATGTGATTCGGGGTGAAATGTAAGGGTTAGGAGTGCTTTTGCATGCTGGATTTGGGACGGCACAATTTTTGGCCCAGAAATCCAAAAATTGCTGACCCCGGGGTCAGGAAAACCTCACGGGGCGAGCCCGGCGGAATCAGGCCGAATGCAAAAATGAACACCGCCATGAGATTCGGGGTGGAATGTAAGGGTTAGGAGTGCTTTTGCATGCTGGATTTGGGACGGCACAATTTTTGGCCCAGAAATCCAAAAATTCCTGACCCCGGGGTCAGGAAAACCTCACGGGGCGAGCCCGGCGGAATCAGGCCGAATGCAAAAATGAACACCGCCATGAGATTCGGGGTGGAATGTAAGGGTTAGGAGTGCTTTTGCATGCTGGATTTGGGACGGCACAATTTTTGGCCCAGAAATCCAAAAATTGCTGATCCCGGGGTCAGGAAAACCTCAAGGGGCGAGCCCGGCGGAATCAGGCCGAATGCAAAAATGAACACCGCCATGAGATTCGGGGTGGAATGTAAGGGTTAGGAGTGCTTTTGCATGCTGGATTTGGGATGGCACAATTTTTGGCTCAGAAATCCAAAAATTGCTGACCCCGGGGTCAGGAAAACCTCACGGGGCGAGCCCGGCGGAATCAGGCCGAATGCAAAAATGAACACCGCCATGAGATACGGGGTGGAATGTAAGGGTTAGGAGTGCTTTTGCATGCTGGATTTGGGATGGCACAATTTTTGGCCCAGAAATCCAAAAATTCCTGACCCCGGGGTCGGGAAAACCTCACAGGGCGAGCCCGGCGGAATCAGGCCGAATGCAAAAATGAACACCGCCATGCGATTCGGGGTGGAATGTAAGGGTTAGGAGTGCTTTTGCATGCTGGATTTGGGACGGCACAATATTTGGCCCAGAAATCCAAGAATTCCTGACCCCGGGGTCAGGAAAACCTCACGGGGCGAGTCCGGCGGAATCAGGCCGAATGCAAAAATGAACACCGCCATGAGATTCGGGGTGGAATGTAAGGGTTAGGAGTGCTTTTGCATGCTGGATTTGGGACGGCACAATTTTTGGCCCAGAAATCCAAAAATTCCTGACCCCGGGGTCAGGAAAACCTCACGGGGCGAGCCCGGCGGAATCAGGCCGAATGCAAAAATGAACACCGCCATGAGATTCGGGGTGGAATGTAAGGGTTAGGAGTGCTTTTGCATGCTGGATTTGGGACGGCACAATATTTGGCCCAGAAATCCAAAAATTCCTGACCCCGGGGTCAGGAAAACCTCACGGGGCGAGCCCGGCGGAATCAGGCCGAATGCAAAAATGAACACCGCCATGAGATTCGGGGTGGAATGTAAGGGTTAGGAGTGCTTTTGCATGCTGGATTTGGGACGGCACAATTTTTGGCCCAGAAATCCAAAAATTCCTGACCCCGTGGTCAGGAAAACCTCACGGGGCGAGCCCGGCGGAATCAGGCCGAATGCAAAAATGAACACCGCCATGAGATTCGGGGTGGAATGTAAGGGTTAGGAGTGCTTTTGCATGCTGGATTTGGGACGGCACAATTTTTGGCCCAGAAATCCAAAAATTCCTGACCCCGGGGTCAGGAAAACCTCACGGGGCGAGCCCGGCGGAATCAGGCCGAACGCAAAAATGAACACCGCCATGAGATTCGGGGTGGAATGTTAGGGTTAGGAGTGCTTTTGCATGCTGGATTTGGGACGGCACAATATTTGGCCCAGAAATCCAAAAATTCCTGACCCCGGGGTCAGGAAAACCTCACGGGGCGAGCCCGGCGGAATCAGGCCGAATGCAAAAATGAACACCGCCATGAGATTCGGGGTGGAATGTAAGGGTTAGGAGTGCTTTTGCATGCTGGATTTGGGACGGCACAATATTTGGCCCAGAAATCCAAAAATTCCTGACCCCGGGGTCAGGAAAACCTCACGGGGCGAGCCCGGCGGAATCAGGCCGAATGCAAAAATGAACACCGCCATGAGATTCGGGGTGGAATGTAAGGGTTAGGAGTGCTTTTGCATGCTGGATTTGGGACGGCACAATTTTTGGCCCAGAAATCCAAAAATTCCTGACCCCGGGGTCAGGAAAACCTCACGGGGCGAGCCCGGTGGAATCAGGCCGAATGCAAAAATGAACACCGCCATGAAATTCGGGGTGGAATGTAAGGGTTAGGAGTGCTTTTGCATGCTGGATTTGGGACGGCACAATATTTGGCCCAGAAATCCAAAAATTCCTGACCCCGGGGTCAGGAAAACCTCACGGGGCGAGCCCGGCGGAATCAGGCCGAATGCAAAAATGAACACCGCCATGAGATTCGGGGTGGAATGTAAGGGTTAGGAGTGCTTTTGCATGCTGGATTTGGGACGGCACAATTTTTGGCCCAGAAATCCAAAAATTCCTGACCCCGGGGTCAGGAAAACCTCACGGGACGAGCCCGGCGGAATCAGGCCGAATGCAAAAATGAACACCGCCATGAGATTCGGGGTGGAATGTAAGGGGTAGGAGTGCTTTTGCATGCTGGATTTGGGACGGCACAATTTTTGGCCAAGAAATCCAAAAATTCCTGACCCCGGGGTCAGGAAAAGCTCACGGGGTGAGCCTGGCGGAATCAGGCCGAATGCAAAAATGAACACCGCCATGAGATTCGGGGTGGAATGTAAGGGATAGGAGTGCTTTTGCATGCTGGATTTGGGACGGCACAATTTTTGGCCCACAAATCCAAAAATTGCTGACCCCGTGGTCAGGAAAACCTCACGGGGCGAGCCCGGCGGAATCAGGCCGAATGCAAAAATGAACACCGCCATGAGATTCGGGGTGGAATGTAAGGGATAGGAGTGCTTTTGCATGCTGGATTTGGGACGGCACAATTTTTGGCCCAGAAATCCAAAAATTCCTGACCCCGGGGTCAGGAAAACCTCACGGGGCGAGCCCGGTGGAATCAGGCCGAATGCAAAAATGAACACCGCCATGAAATTCGGGGTGGAATGTAAGGGTTAGGAGTGCTTTTGCATGCTGGATTTGGGACGGCACAATATTTGGCCCAGAAATCCAAAAATTCCTGACCCCGGGGTCAGGAAAACCTCACGGGGCGAGCCCGGCGGAATCAGGCCGAATGCAAAAATGAACACCGCCATGAGATTCGGGGTGGAATGTAAGGGTTAGGAGTGCTTTTGCATGCTGGATTTGGGACGGCACAATTTTTGGCCCAGAAATCCAAAAATTGCTGATCCCGGGGTCAGGAAAACCTCAAGGGGCGAGCCCGGCGGAATCAGGCCGAATGCAAAAATGAACACCGCCATGAGATTCGGGGTGGAATGTAAGGGTTAGGAGTGCTTTTGCATGCTGGATTTGGGATGGCACAATTTTTGGCTCAGAAATCCAAAAATTGCTGACCCCGGGGTCAGGAAAACCTCACGGGGCGAGCCCGGCGGAATCAGGCCGAATGCAAAAATGAACACCGCCATGAGATACGGGGTGGAATGTAAGGGTTAGGAGTGCTTTTGCATGCTGGATTTGGGACGGCACAATTTTTGGCCCAGAAATCCAAAAATTCCTGACCCCGGGGTCGGGAAAACCTCACAGGGCGAGCCCGGCGGAATCAGGCCGAATGCAAAAATGAACACCGCCATGCGATTCGGGGTGGAATGTAAGGGTTAGGAGTGCTTTTGCATGCTGGATTTGGGACGGCACAATATTTGGCCCAGAAATCCAAGAATTCCTGACCCCGGGGTCAGGAAAACCTCACGGGGCGAGTCCGGCGGAATCAGGCCGAATGCAAAAATGAACACCGCCATGAGATTCGGGGTGGAATGTAAGGGTTAGGAGTGCTTTTGCATGCTGGATTTGGGACGGCACAATTTTTGGCCCAGAAATCCAAAAATTCCTGACCCCGGGGTCAGGAAAAGCTCACGGGTTGAGCCTGGCGGAATCAGGCCGAATGCAAAAATGAACACCGCCATGAGATTCGGGGTGGAATGTAAGGGATAGGAGTGCTTTTGCATGCTGGATTTGGGACGGCACAATTTTTGGCCCAGAAATCCAAAAATTGCTGACCCCGGGGTCAGGAAAACCTCACGGGGCGAGCCCGGCGGAATCAGGCCGAATGCAAAAATGAACACCGCCATGAGATTCGGGGTGGAATGTAAGGGTTAGGAGTGCTTTTGCATGCTGGATTTGGGACGGCACAATTTTTGGCCCAGAAATCCAAAGATTCCTGACCCCGGGGTCAGGAAAACCTCACGGGGCGAGCCTGGCGGAATCAGGCCGAATGCAAAAATGAACACCGCCATGAGATTCGTGGTGGAATGTAAGGGTTAGGAGTGCTTTTGCATGCTGGATTTGGGACGGCACAATTTTTGGCCCAGAAATCCAAAAATTCCTGACCCCGGGGTCAGGAAAACCTCACGGGGCGAGCCCGGCGGAATCAGGCCGAATGCAAAAATGAACACCGCCATGAGATTCGGGGTGGAATGTAAGGGTTAGGAGTGCTTTAGCATGCTGGATTTGGGACGGCACAATTTTTGGCCCAGAAATCCAAAAATTGCTGACCCCGGGGTCAGGAAAACCTCACGGGGCGAGCCGGCGGAATCAGGCCGAATGCAAAAATGAACACCGCCATGAGATTCGGGGTGGAATGTAAGGGTTAGGAGTGCTTTTGCATGCTGGATTTGGGACGGCACAATTTTTGGCCCAGAAATCCAAAAATTCCTGACCCCGGGGTCAGGAAAACCTCACGGGGCGAGCCTGGCGGAATCAGGCCGCATGCAAACATGAACACCGCCATGAGATTCGTGGTGGAATGTAAGGGTTAGGAGTGCTTTTGCATGCTGGATTTGGGACGGCACAATATTTGGCCCAGAAATCCAAAAATTCCTGACCCCGGGGTCAGGAAAACCTCACGGGGCGAGCCCGGCGGAATCAGGCCGAATGCAAAAATGAACAGCGCCATGAGATTCGGGGTGGAATGTAAGGGTTAGGAGTGCTTTTGCATGCTGGATTTGGGACGGCACAATTTTTGGCCCAGAAATCCAAAAATTCCTGACCCCGGGGTCAGGAAAACCTCACGGGGCGAGCCCGGCGGAATCAGGCCGAATGCAAAAATGAACACCGCCATGAGATTCGGGGTGGAATGTAAGGGTTAGGAGTGCTTTTGCATGCTGGATTTGGGACGGCACAATTTTTGGCCCAGAAATCCAAAAATTCCTGACCCCGGGGTCAGGAAAACCTCACGGGGCGAGCCCGGTGGAATCAGGCCGAATGCAAAAATGAACACCGCCATGAAATTCGGGGTGGAATGTAAGGGTTAGGAGTGCTTTTGCATGCTGGATTTGGGACGGCACAATATTTGGCCCAGAAATCCAAAAATTCCTGACCCCGGGGTCAGGAAAACCTCACGGGGCGAGCCCGGCGGAATCAGGCCGAATGCAAAAATGAACACCGCCATGAGATTCGGGGTGGAATGTAAGGGTTAGGAGTGCTTTTGCATGCTGGATTTGGGACGGCACAATTTTTGGCCCAGAAATCCAAAAATTCCTGACCCCGGGGTCAGGAAAACCTCACGGGACGAGCCCGGCGGAATCAGGCCGAATGCAAAAATGAACACCGCCATGAGATTCGGGGTGGAATGTAAGGGATAGGAGTGCTTTTGCATGCTGGATTTGGGACGGCACAATTTTTGGCCAAGAAATCCAAAAATTCCTGACCCCGGGGTCAGGAAAAGCTCACGGGGTGAGCCTGGCGGAATCAGGCCGAATGCAAAAATGAACACCGCCATGAGATTCGGGGTGGAATGTAAGGGATAGGAGTGCTTTTGCATGCTGGATTTGGGACGGCACAATTTTTGGCCCAGAAATCCAAAAATTGCTGACCCCGGGGTCAGGAAAACCTCACGGGGCGAGCCCGGCGGAATCAGGCCGAATGCAAAAATGAACACCGCCATGAGATTCGGGGTGGAATGTAAGGGTTAGGAGTGCTTTTGCATGCTGGATTTGGGACGGCACAATTTTTGGCCCAGAAATCCAAAAATTCCTGACCCCGGGGTCAGGAAAACCTCACGGGGCGAGCCTGGCGGAATCTGGCCGAATGCAAAAATGAACACCGCCATGAGATTCGTGGTGGAATGTAAGGGTTAGGAGTGCTTTTGCATGCTGGATTTGGGACGGCACAATTTTTGGCCCAGAAATCCAAAAATTCCTGACCCCGGGGTCAGGAAAACCTCACGGGGCGAGCCCGGCGGAATCAGGCCGAATGCAAAAATGAACACCGCCATGAGATTCGGGGTGGAATGTAAGGGTTAGGAGTGCTTTTGCATGCTGGATTTGGGACGGCACAATTTTTGGCCCAGAAATCCAAAAATTGCTGACCCCGGGGTCAGGAAAAGCTCACGGGGTGAGCCTGGCGGAATCAGGCCGAATGCAAAAATGAACACCGCCATGAGATTCGGGGTGGAATGTAAGGGATAGGAGTGCTTTTGCATGCTGGATTTGGGACGGCACAATTTTTGGCCCAGAAATCCAAAAATTGCTGACCCCGGGGTCAGGAAAACCTCACGGGGCGAGCCCGGCGGAATCAGGCCGAATGCAAAAATGAACACCGCCATGAGATTCGGGGTGGAATGTAAGGGTTAGGAGTGCTTTTGCATGCTGGATTTGGGACGGCACAATTTTTGGCCCAGAAATCCAAAAATTCCTGACCCCGGGGTCAGGAAAACCTCACGGGGCGAGCCCGGCGGAATCAGGCCGAATGCAAAAATGAACACCGCCATGAGATTCGGGGTGGAATGTAAGGGTTAGGAGTGCTTTAGCATGCTGGATTTGGGACGGCACAATTTTTGGCCCAGAAATCCAAAAATTGCTGACCCCGGGGTCAGGAAAACCTCACGGGGCGAGCCGGCGGAATCAGGCCGAATGCAAAAATGAACACCGCCATGAGATTCGGGGTGGAATGTAAGGGTTAGGAGTGCTTTTGCATGCTGGATTTGGGACGGCACAATTTTTGGCCCAGAAATCCAAAAATTCCTGACCCCGGGGTCAGGAAAACCTCACGGGGCGAGCCTGGCGGAATCAGGCCGCATGCAAACATGAACACCGCCATGAGATTCGTGGTGGAATGTAAGGGTTAGGAGTGCTTTTGCATGCTGGATTTGGGACGGCACAATATTTGGCCCAGAAATCCAAAAATTCCTGACCCCGGGGTCAGGAAAACCTCACGGGGCGAGCCCGGCGGAATCAGGCCGAATGCAAAAATGAACAGCGCCATGAGATTCGGGGTGGAATGTAAGGGTTAGGAGTGCTTTTGCATGCTGGATTTGGGACGGCACAATTTTTGGCCCAGAAATCCAAAAATTCCTGACCCCGGGGACAGGAAAACCTCACGGGGCGAGCCTGGCGGAATCAGGCCGAATGCAAAAATGAACACCGCCATGAGATTCGGGGTGGAATGTAAGGGTTAGGAGTGCTTTTGCATGCTGGATTTGGGACGGCACAATTTTTGGCCCAGAAATCCAAAAATTCCTGACCCCGGGGTCAGGAAAACCTCACGGGGCGAGCCCGGTGGAATCAGGCCGAATGCAAAAATGAACACCGCCATGAAATTCGGGGTGGAATGTAAGGGTTAGGAGTGCTTTTGCATGCTGGATTTGGGACGGCACAATATTTGGCCCAGAAATCAAAAAATTCCTGACCCCGGGGTCAGGAAAACCTCACGGGGCGAGCCCGGCGGAATCAGGCCGAATGCAAAAATGAACACCGCCATGAGATTCGGGGTGGAATGTAAGGGTTAGGAGTGCTTTTGCATGCTGGATTTGGGACGGCACAATTTTTGGCCCAGAAATCCAAAAATTCCTGACCCCGGGGTCAGGAAAACCTCACGGGACGAGCCCGGCGGAATCAGGCCGAATGCAAAAATGAACACCGCCATGAGATTCGGGGTGGAATGTAAGGGTTAGGAGTGCTTTTGCATGCTGGATTTGGGACGGCACAATTTTTGGCCCAGAAATCCAAAAATTCCTGACCCCGGGGTCAGGAAAACCTCACGGGGCGAGCCCGGTGGAATCAGGCCGAATGCAAAAATGAACACCGCCATGAAATTCGGGGTGGAATGTAAGGGTTAGGAGTGCTTTTGCATGCTGGATTTGGGACGGCACAATATTTGGCCCAGAAATCCAAAAATTCCTGACCCCGGGGTCAGGAAAACCTCACGGGGCGAGCCCGGCGGAATCAGGCCGAATGCAAAAATGAACACCGCCATGAGATTCGGGGTGGAATGTAAGGGTTAGGAGTGCTTTTGCATGCTGGATTTGGGACGGCACAATTTTTGGCCCAGAAATCCAAAAATTCCTGACCCCGGGGTCAGGAAAACCTCACGGGACGAGCCCGGCGGAATCAGGCCGAATGCAAAAATGAACACCGCCATGAGATTCGGGGTGGAATGTAAGGGATAGGAGTGCTTTTGCATGCTGGATTTGGGACGGCACAATTTTTGGCCAAGAAATCCAAAAATTCCTGACCCCGGGGTCAGGAAAAGCTCACGGGGTGAGCCTGGCGGAATCAGGCCGAATGCAAAAATGAACACCGCCATGAGATTCGGGGTGGAATGTAAGGGATAGGAGTGCTTTTGCATGCTGGATTTGGGACGGCACAATTTTTGGCCCAGAAATCCAAAAATTGCTGACCCCGGGGTCAGGAAAACCTCACGGGGCGAGCCCGGCGGAATCAGGCCGAATGCAAAAATGAACACCGCCATGAGATTCGGGGTGGAATGTAAGGGTTAGGAGTGCTTTTGCATGCTGGATTTGGGACGGCACAATTTTTGGCCCAGAAATCCAAAAATTCCTGACCCCGGGGTCAGGAAAACCTCACGGGGCGAGCCTGGCGGAATCTGGCCGAATGCAAAAATGAACACCGCCATGAGATTCGTGGTGGAATGTAAGGGTTAGGAGTGCTTTTGCATGCTGGATTTGGGACGGCACAATTTTTGGCCCAGAAATCCAAAAATTCCTGACCCCGGGGTCAGGAAAACCTCACGGGGCGAGCCCGGCGGAATCAGGCCGAATGCAAAAATGAACACCGCCATGAGATTCGGGGTGGAATGTAAGGGTTAGGAGTGCTTTTGCATGCTGGATTTGGGACGGCACAATTTTTGGCCCAGAAATCCAAAAATTGCTGACCCCGGGGTCAGGAAAAGCTCACGGGGTGAGCCTGGCGGAATCAGGCCGAATGCAAAAATGAACACCGCCATGAGATTCGGGGTGGAATGTAAGGGATAGGAGTGCTTTTGCATGCTGGATTTGGGACGGCACAATTTTTGGCCCAGAAATCCAAAAATTGCTGACCCCGGGGTCAGGAAAACCTCACGGGGCGAGCCCGGCGGAATCAGGCCGAATGCAAAAATGAACACCGCCATGAGATTCGGGGTGGAATGTAAGGGTTAGGAGTGCTTTTGCATGCTGGATTTGGGACGGCACAATTTTTGGCCCAGAAATCCAAAAATTCCTGACCCCGGGGTCAGGAAAACCTCACGGGGCGAGCCTGGCGGAATCTGGCCGAATGCAAAAATGAACACCGCCATGAGATTCGTGGTGGAATGTAAGGGTTAGGAGTGCTTTTGCATGCTGGATTTGGGACGGCACAATTTTTGGCCCAGAAATCCAAAAATTCCTGACCCCGGGGTCAGGAAAACCTCACGGGGCGAGCCCGGCGGAATCAGGCCGAATGCAAAAATGAACACCGCCATGAGATTCGGGGTGGAATGTAAGGGTTAGGAGTGCTTTTGCATGCTGGATTTGGGACGGCACAATTTTTGGCCCAGAAATCCAAAAATTCCTGACCCCGGGGTCAGGAAAACCTCACGGGGCGAGCCCGGCGGAATCAGGCCGAATGCAAAAATGAACACCGCCATGAGATTCGGGGTGGAATGTAAGGGTTAGGAGTGCTTTAGCATGCTGGATTTGGGACGGCACAATTTTTGGCCCAGAAATCCAAAAATTGCTGACCCCGGGGTCAGGAAAACCTCACGGGGCGAGCCGGCGGAATCAGGCCGAATGCAAAAATGAACACCGCCATGAGATTCGGGGTGGAATGTAAGGGTTAGGAGTGCTTTTGCATGCTGGATTTGGGACGGCACAATTTTTGGCCCAGAAATCCAAAAATTCCTGACCCCGGGGTCAGGAAAACCTCACGGGGCGAGCCTGGCGGAATCAGGCCGCATGCAAACATGAACACCGCCATGAGATTCGTGGTGGAATGTAAGGGTTAGGAGTGCTTTTGCATGCTGGATTTGGGACGGCACAATATTTGGCCCAGAAATCCAAAAATTCCTGACCCCGGGGTCAGGAAAACCTCACGGGGCGAGCCCGGCGGAATCAGGCCGAATGCAAAAATGAACAGCGCCATGAGATTCGGGGTGGAATGTAAGGGTTAGGAGTGCTTTTGCATGCTGGATTTGGGACGGCACAATTTTTGGCCCAGAAATCCAAAAATTCCTGACCCCGGGGACAGGAAAACCTCACGGGGCGAGCCCGGCGGAATCAGGCCGAATGCAAAAATGAACACCGCCATGAGATTCGGGGTGGAATGTAAGGGTTAGGAGTGCTTTTGCATGCTGGATTTGGGACGGCACAATTTTTGGCCCAGAAATCCAAAAATTCCTGACCCCGGGGTCAGGAAAACCTCACGGGGCGAGCCCGGTGGAATCAGGCCGAATGCAAAAATGAACACCGCCATGAAATTCGGGGTGGAATGTAAGGGTTAGGAGTGCTTTTGCATGCTGGATTTGGGACGGCACAATATTTGGCCCAGAAATCAAAAAATTCCTGACCCCGGGGTCAGGAAAACCTCACGGGGCGAGCCCGGCGGAATCAGGCCGAATGCAAAAATGAACACCGCCATGAGATTCGGGGTGGAATGTAAGGGTTAGGAGTGCTTTTGCATGCTGGATTTGGGACGGCACAATTTTTGGCCCAGAAATCCAAAAATTCCTGACCCCGGGGTCAGGAAAACCTCACGGGACGAGCCCGGCGGAATCAGGCCGAATGCAAAAATGAACACCGCCATGAGATTCGGGGTGGAATGTAAGGGATAGGAGTGCTTTTGCATGCTGGATTTGGGACGGCACAATTTTTGGCCAAGAAATCCAAAAATTCCTGACCCCGGGGTCAGGAAAAGCTCACGGGGTGAGCCTGGCGGAATCAGGCCGAATGCAAAAATGAACACCGCCATGAGATTCGGGGTGGAATGTAAGGGATAGGAGTGCTTTTGCATGCTGGATTTGGGACGGCACAATTTTTGGCCCAGAAATCCAAAAATTGCTGACCCCGGGGTCAGGAAAACCTCACGGGGCGAGCCCGGCGGAATCAGGCCGAATGCAAAAATGAACACCGCCATGAGATTCGGGGTGGAATGTAAGGGTTAGGAGTGCTTTTGCATGCTGGATTTGGGACGGCACAATTTTTGGCCCAGAAATCCAAAAATTCCTGACCCCGGGGTCAGGAAAACCTCACGGGGCGAGCCTGGCGGAATCTGGCCGTTGCAAAAATGAACACCGCCATGAGATTCGTGGTGGAATGTAAGGGTTAGGAGTGCTTTTGCATGCTGGATTTGGGACGGCACAATTTTTGGCCCAGAAATCCAAAAATTCCTGACCCCGGGGTCAGGAAAACCTCACGGGGCGAGCCCGGCGGAATCAGGCCGAATGCAAAAATGAACACCGCCATGAGATTCGGGGTGGAATGTAAGGGTTAGGAGTGCTTTTGCATGCTGGATTTGGGACGGCACAATTTTTGGCCCAGAAATCCAAAAATTGCTGACCCCGGGGTCAGGAAAAGCTCACGGGGTGAGCCTGGCGGAATCAGGCCGAATGCAAAAATGAACACCGCCATGAGATTCGGGGTGGAATGTAAGGGATAGGAGTGCTTTTGCATGCTGGATTTGGGACGGCACAATTTTTGGCCCAGAAATCCAAAAATTGCTGACCCCGGGGTCAGGAAAACCTCACGGGGCGAGCCCGGCGGAATCAGGCCGAATGCAAAAATGAACACCGCCATGAGATTCGGGGTGGAATGTAAGGGTTAGGAGTGCTTTTGCATGCTGGATTTGGGACGGCACAATTTTTGGCCCAGAAATCCAAAGATTCCTGACCCCGGGGTCAGGAAAACCTCACAGGGCGAGCCTGGCGGAATCAGGCCGAATGCAAAAATGAACACCGCCATGAGATTCGTGGTGGAATGTAAGGGTTAGGAGTGCTTTTGCATGCTGGATTTGGGACGGCACAATTTTTGGCCCAGAAATCCAAAAATTCCTGACCCCGGGGTCAGGAAAACCTCACGGGGCGAGCCCGGCGGAATCAGGCCGAATGCAAAAATGAACACCGCCATGAGATTCGGGGTGGAATGTAAGGGTTAGGAGTGCTTTAGCATGCTGGATTTGGGACGGCACAATTTTTGGCCCAGAAATCCAAAAATTGCTGACCCCGGGGTCAGGAAAACCTCACGGGGCGAGCCGGCGGAATCAGGCCGAATGCAAAAATGAACACCGCCATGAGATTCGGGGTGGAATGTAAGGGTTAGGAGTGCTTTTGCATGCTGGATTTGGGACGGCACAATTTATGGCCCAGAAATCCAAAAATTCCTGACCCCGGGGTCAGGAAAACCTCACGGGGCGAGCCTGGCGGAATCAGGCCGCATGCAAACATGAACACCGCCATGAGATTCGTGGTGGAATGTAAGGGTTAGGAGTGCTTTTGCATGCTGGATTTGGGACGGCACAATATTTGGCCCAGAAATCCAAAAATTCCTGACCCCGGGGTCAGGAAAACCTCACGGGGCGAGCCCGGCGGAATCAGGCCGAATGCAAAAATGAACAGCGCCATGAGATTCGGGGTGGAATGTAAGGGTTAGGAGTGCTTTTGCATGCTGGATTTGGGACGGCACAATTTTTGGCCCAGAAATCCAAAAATTCCTGACCCCGGGGTCAGGAAAACCTCACGGGGCGAGCCCGGCGGAATCAGGCCGAATGCAAAAATGAACACCGCCATGAGATTCGGGGTGGAATGTAAGTGTTAGGAGTGCTTTTGCATGCTGGATTTGGGACGGCACAATTTTTGGCCCAGAAATCCAAAAATTCCTGTCCCCGGGGTCAGGAAAACCTCACGGGGCGAGCCCGGTGGAATCAGGCCGAATGCAAAAATGAACACCGCCATGAAATTCGGGGTGGAATGTAAGGGTTAGGAGTGCTTTTGCATGCTGGATTTGGGACGGCACAATATTTGGCCCAGAAATCCAAAATTCCTGACCCCGGGGTCAGGAAAACCTCACGGGGCGAGCCCGGCGGAATCAGGCCGAATGCAAAAATGAACACCGCCATGAGATTCGGGGTGGAATGTAAGGGTTAGGAGTGCTTTTGCATGCTGGATTTGGGACGGCACAATTTTTGGCCCAGAAATCCAAAAATTCCTGACCCCGGGGTCAGGAAAACCTCACGGGACGAGCCCGGCGGAATCAGGCCGAATGCAAAAATGAACACCGCCATGAGATTCGGGGTGGAATGTAAGGGGTAGGAGTGCTTTTGCATGCTGGATTTGGGACGGCACAATTTTTGGCCAAGAAATCCAAAAATTCCTGACCCCGGGGTCAGGAAAAGCTCACGGGGTGAGCCTGGCGGAATCAGGCCGAATGCAAAAATGAACACCGCCATGAGATTCGGGGTGGAATGTAAGGGATAGGAGTGCTTTTGCATGCTGGATTTGGGACGGCACAATTTTTGGCCCAGAAATCCAAAAATTGCTGACCCCGGGGTCAGGAAAACCTCACGGGGCGAGCCCGGCGGAATCAGGCCGAATGCAAAAATGAACACCGCCATGAGATTCGGGGTGGAATGTAAGGGTTAGGAGTGCTTTTGCATGCTGGATTTGGGACGGCACAATTTTTGGCCCAGAAATCCAAAAATTCCTGACCCCGGGGTCAGGAAAACCTCACGGGGCGAGCCTGGCGGAATCTGGCCGAATGCAAAAATGAACACCGCCATGAGATTCGTGGTGGAATGTAAGGGTTAGGAGTGCTTTTGCATGCTGGATTTGGGACGGCACAATTTTTGGCCCAGAAATCCAAAAATTCCTGACCCCGGGGTCAGGAAAACCTCACGGGGCGAGCCCGGCGGAATCAGGCCGAATGCAAAAATGAACACCGCCATGAGATTCGGGTGGAATGTAAGGGTTAGGAGTGCTTTTGCATGCTGGATTTGGGACGGCACAATTTTTGGCCCAGAAATCCAAAAATTGCTGACCCCGGGGTCAGTAAAACCTCACGGGGCGAGCCCGGCGGAATCAGGCCGAATGCAAAAATGAACACCGCCATGAGATTCGGGGTGGAATGTAAGGGTTAGGAGTGCTTTTGCATGCTGGATTTGGGACGGCACAATTTTTGGCCCAGAAATCCAAAAATTCCTGACCCCGGGGTCAGGAAAACCTCACGGGGCGAGCCTGGCGGAATCAGGCCGCATGCAAACATGAACACCGCCATGAGATTCGTGGTGGAATGTAAGGGTTAGGAGTGCTTTTGCATGCTGGATTTGGGACGGCACAATATTTGGCCCAGAAATCCAAAAATTCCTGACCCCGGGGTCAGGAAAACCTCACGGGGCGAGCCCGGCGGAATCAGGCCGAATGCAAAAATGAACACCGCCATGAGATTCGGGGTGGAATGTAAGGGTTAGGAGTGCTTTTGCATGCTGGATTTGGGACGGCACAATTTTTGGCCCAGAAATCCAAAAATTCCTGACCCCGGGGTCAGGAAAACCTCACGGGACGAGCCCGGCGGAATCAGGCCGAATGCAAAAATGAACACCGCCATGAGATTCGGGGGTGGAATGTAAGGGGTAGGAGTGCTTTTGCATGCTGGATTTGGGACGGCACAATTTTTGGCCAAGAAATCCAAAAATTCCTGACCCCGGGGGTCAGGAAAAGCTCACGGGGTGAGCCCGGCGGAATCAGGCCGAATGCAAAAAATGAACACCGCCATGAGATTCGGGGTGAAATGTAAGGGTTAGGAGTGCTTTTGCATGCTGGATTTGGGACGGCACAATTTTTGGCCCAGAAATCCAAAAATTGCTGACCCCGGGGTCAGGAAAACCTCACGGGGCGAGGCCGCGGAATCAGGCCGAATGCAAAAATGAACACCGCCATGAGATTCGGGGTGGAATGTAAGGGTTAGGAGTGCTTTTGCATGCTGGATTTGGGACGGCACAATTTTTGGCCCAGAAATCCAAAAATTCCTGACCCCGA